>NC_041392.1:192022400-192045888 GCF_002162155.2 Triticum dicoccoides
GCGCCCCACCCCCTAAGTCCGAATAGGACAAGGAAAGGGGGGCGGCGCCCCCTTGCCTTTCCCCTCTCCCACTCCTTCCTTCCCCCTCCTTCTTGGATTAGGAAAGGGAGGGGCAAACCTACTTGGAGTAGGTTTCCCCCTCCTAGGGTGCGCCACCACCTTGGCCGGCCCTCTCCTCCTCCCCCTTTATATATGGAGGAGGGGGGCACCCCATAGACACAACAATTCATCTTTTGATCTCTTAGCCGTGTGCGGTGCCCCCCTCCACCATAATCCACCTCGATCATATCGTAGCGGTGCTTAGGCGAAGCCCTGCGTCGGTAGAACATCATCATCGTCACCATGCCATCGTGCCGACGAAACTCTCCCTCAACACTCGGCTGGATCGAAGTTCGAGGGACGTCATCGAGTTGAACGTGTGCAGAACTCAGAGGTGTCGTGCGTTCGGTACTTGATCGGTCGAATCATGAAGACGTACGACTACATCAACCGTGTTGTGCTAACGCTTCCGCTTTCGGTCTACGAGGGTATGTGGACACACTCTCCCCTCTCGTTGCTACGCATCACCATGATCTTGCATGTGCATAGCAAAATTTTGAAATTACTATGTTCCCCAACAGTGGCATCCGAGCCAGGTTTTATGCGTAGATGTCATATGCACGAGTAGAACACAAGTGAGTTGTGGGCGATACAAGTCATACTGCTTACCAGCATGTCATACTTTGGTTCGGTGGTATTGTTGGATGAAGCGGCCCGGACCGACATTACGCGTACGCTTACGCGAGACTGGTTTTACCGACGTGCTTTGCACACAGATGTCTGGAGGGTGTCAGTTTCTCCAACTTTAGTTGAACCAAGTGTGGCTATGCCCGGGCCTTGAGAGGTTAAAACAACACTAACTTGACGAACTATCATTGTGGTTTTGATGCGTAGGTAAGAACGGTTCTTGCTCAGCCCGTAGCAGCCACGTAAAACTTTGCAACAAAAAAGTAGAGGACATCTAACTTGTTTTTGCAAGGCATGTTGTGATGTGATATGGTCAAGGCATGATGCTATATTTTATTGTATGAGATGATCATGTTTTGTAACCGAGTTATCAGCAACTGGCAGGAGCCATATGGTTGTTGCTTTATTGTATGCAATGCAATCGCCATGTAATGCTTTACTTTATCACTAAGTGGTAGCGATAGTCGTAGAAGCATAAGTTGGCGTGACGAAATGATGCTACGATGGAGATCAAGGTGTCGTGCCGGTGACGATGGTGATCATGACGGTGCTTCGGAGATGGAGATCACAAGCACAAGATGATGATGGCCATATCATATCACTTATATTGATTGCATGTGATGTTTATCTTTTATGCATCTTATCTTGCTTTGATTGACGGTAGCATTATAAGATGATCTCTCACTAAATTATCAAGATATAAGTGTTCTCCCTGAGTATGCACCATTGAGAAAGTTCTTCGTGCTGAGACACCACGTGATGATCGGGTGTGATAGGCTCTAAGTTCAAATACAACGGGTGCAAAACAGGTGCACACGCGGAATACTCAGGTTAAACTTGACGAGCCTAGCATATAACAGATATGGCCTCGGAAGACTGAGACTGAAAGGTCGAGCGTGAATCATATAGTAGATATGATCAACATAGTGATGTTCACCATTGAAACTATTCCATCTCACGTGATGATCGAACATGGTTTAGTTGATTTGGATCACGTGATCACTTAGAGGATTAGAGGGATGTCTATCTAAGTGGGAGTTCTTAAGTAATATGGTTAATTGAACTTAAATTTATGATGAACTTAGTACCTGATAGTTTCTTGCTTGTCTATGTTGATTGTAGATAGATGGCTCGTGTTGTTGTTCCGTTGAATTTTAATGCGTTCCTTGAGAAAGCAAAGTTGAACGATGATGGTAGCAATTACATGGACTGGGTCCGTAACTTGAGGATTATCCTCATTGCTGCACAGAAGAACTACGTCCTGGAAGCACCGCTGGGTGCCAAGCCTACTGCAGATGCCACTGACAATGTTAAGAACGTTTGGCAGAGTAAAGCTGATGACTACTCGATAGTTCAGTGTGCCATGCTTTACGGCTTAGAACCGGGACTTCAACGACGTTTTGAACGTCATGGAGCATATGAGATGTTCCAGGAATTGAAGTTAATATTTCAAGCAAATGCCCGGATTGAGAGATATGAAGTCTCCAATAAGTTCTATAGCTGCAAGATGGAGGAGAATAGTTATGTCAGTGAACATATACTCAAAATGTCTGGGTATCATAATCACTTGACTCAACTGGGAGTCAATCTTCCTGTTGATAGTGTCATTGACAGAGTTCTTCAATCACTGCCACTAAGCTACAAGAGATTCGTGATGAACTATAATATGCAAGGGATGAATAAGACAATTCCCGAGCTCTTCGCGATGCTAAAGGCTGCGGAGGTAGAAATCAAGAAGGAGCATCAAGTGTTGATGGTCAATAAGACCACCAATTTCAAGAAAAAGGGCAAAGGGAAGAAGAAGGGGAACTTCAAGAAGAATGGCAAACAAGTTGCTGCTCAAGAGAAGAAACCCAAGTCTGGACCTAAGCCTGAGACTGAGTGCTTCTACTGCAAGCAGACTGGTCACTGGAAGCGGAACTGCCCCAAGTATTTGGCGGATAAGAAGGATGGCAAGGTGAACAAAGGTATATGTGAGATACATGTTATTGATGTGTACCTTACTAATGCTCGCAGTAGCACCTGGGTATTTGATATTGGTTCTGTTGCTAACATTTGCAACTCGAAACAGGGGCTACGGATTAAGCGAAGATTGGCTAAGGACGAGGTGACGATGCGCGTGGGAAATGGTTCCAAAGTCGATGTGATCGCAGTCGGCACGCTACCTCTACATCTACCTTCGGGATTAGTTTTAGACCTGAATAATTGTTATTTGATGCCAGCGTTGAGCATGAACATTATATCTGGATCTTGTTTGATGTGAGACAGTTATTCATTTAAATCAGAGAATAATGGTTGTTCTATTTATATGAGTAATATCTTTTATGGTCATGCACCCTTGAAGAGTGGTCTATTCTTATTGAATCTCGATAGTAGTGATACACATATTCATAATATTGAAGCCAAAAGATGCAGAGTTGATAATGATAGTGCAACTTATTTGTGGCACTGCCGTTTAGGTCATATCGGTATAAAGCGCATGAAGAAACTCCATATTGATGGACTTTTGGAACCACTTGATTATGAATCACTTGGTACTTGCGAATCGTGCCTCATGGGCAAGATGACTAAAACACCGTTCTCCGGAACTATGGAGCGAGCAACAGATTTGTTAGAAATCATACATACAGATGTGTGTGGTCCGATGAATATTGAGGCTCGCGGCTGGTATCGTTATTTTCTCACCTTCACAGATGATTTAAGCAGATATGGGTATATCTACTTAATGAAACATAAGTCTGAAACATTTGAAAAGTTCAAAGAATTTCAGAGGGAAGTTGAAGATCATCGTAACAAGAAAATAAAGTTTCTACGATCTGATCGTGGAGGAGAATATTTGAGTTACGAGTTTGGTCTTCATTTGAAACAATGCGGAATAGTTTCGCAACTCACGCCACCCAGAACACCACAGCGTAATGGTGTGTCCGAACATCATAATCGTACTTTACTAGATATGGTGCGATCTATGATGTCTCTTACTGATTTACCGCTATCATTTTGGGGTTATGCTCTAGAGACAGCTGCATTCACGTTAAATAGGGCACCATCAAAATCCGTCGAGACGGCGCCTTATGAACTATGGTTTGGCAAGAAACCAAAGTTGTCGTTTCTTAAAGTTTGGGGCTGCGATGCTTATGTGAAAAAGCTTCAACCTGATAAGCTCGAACCCAAATCAGAGAAATGTGTCTTCATAGGATACCCAAAAGAGACTGTTGGGTACACCTTCTATCACAGATCCGAACGCAAGACTTTTGTTGCTAAATTTGGAATCTTTCTAGAGAAGGAGTTTCTCTCGAAAGAAGTGAGTGGGAGGAAAGTAGAACTTGATGAGGTAACTATACCTGCTCCCTTATTGGAAAGTAGTTCATCACAGAAACTGGTTTCTGCGACACCTACTCCAATTAGTGAGGAAGTTAATGATGATGATCATGAAACTTCAGATCAAGTTGTTGCTGAACCTCGTAGGTCAACCAGAATAAGATCCGCACCAGAGTGGTACGGTAATCCTGTTCTGGAAGTTATGTTACTAGACCATGACGAACCTACGAACTATGAAGAAGCGATGGTGAGCCCAGATTCCGCGAAATGGCTTGAGGCCATGAAATCTGAGATGGGATCCATGTATGAGAACAAAGTGTGGACTTTGGTTGACTTGCCCGATGATCGGCAAGCAATTGAGAATAAATGGATCTTCAAGAAGAAGACTGACGCTGACGGTAATGTTACTGTCTATAAAGCTCGACTTGTTGCGAAAGGTTTTCGACAAGTTCAAGGGATTGACTATGATGAGACCTTCTCACCTGTAGCGATGCCTAACTCTGTCCGAATCATGTTAGCAATTTTCGCATTTTATGATTATGAAATTTGGCAAATGGATGTCAAAATTGCATTCTTGAATGGATTCTGGAAGAAGAGTTGTATATGATGCAACCGGGAGGTTTTCTCGATCCAAAGGGAGCTATCAAAGTGTGCAAGCTCCAGCGACCCATTTATGGACTGGTGCAAGCCTCTCGGAGTTGGAATAAATGATTTGATAGTGTGATCAAAGCATTTGGTCTTGTACAGACTTTTGGAGAAGCTTGTATTTACAAGAAAGTGAGTGGGAGCTCTGTAGCATTTCTAATATTATATGTGGATGACATATTGTTGATTGGAAATGATATAGAATTTCTGGATAGCATAAAGGGATACTTGAATAAGAGTTTTTCAATGAAAGACCTCGGTTAAGCTCCTTATATATTGGGCATCAAGATCTATAGAGATAGATCAAGACGCTTAATTGGACTTTCACAAAGCACATACCTTGACAAAGTTTTGAAGAAGTTCAAAATGGATCAAGCAAAGAAAGGGTTCTTGCCTGTGTTACAAGGTGTGAAGTTGAGTAAGACTCAATGCCCGACCACTGCAGAAGATAGAGAGAAAATGAAAGATGTTCCCTATGCTTCAGCCATAGGCTCTATCATGTATGCAATGCTGTGTACCAGACCTGATGTGTGCCTTTCTATTAGTTTAGCAGGGAGGTACCAAAGTAATCCATGAGTGGATCACTGGACAACGGTCAAGAACATCCTGAAATACCTGAAAAGGATGAAGGATATGTTTCTCGTTTATGGAGGTGACAAAGAGCTCGTCGTAAATGGTTACATTGATGCAATCTTTGACACTGATCTGGACGATTCTAAATCGCAAACCGGATACGTGTTTTTATTAAATGGTGGAGCTGTCAGTTGGTGCAGTTCTAAACAAAGCGTCGTAGCAGGATCTAGATGTGAAGCGGAGTACATAGCTGCTTCAGAAGCAGCAAATGAAGGAGTCTGGATGAAGGAGTTCATATCCGATCTAGGTGTCATACCTAATGCATCGGGTTCAATGAAAATCTTTTGTGACAATACTGGTGCAATTGCTTTGGCAAAGGAATCCAGATTTCACAAGAGAACCAAGCACATCAAGAGACACTTCAACTCCATCCGGGACCAAGTCCAGGTGGGAGACATAGAGATTTGCAAGATACATATGGATCTGAATGTTGCAGACCCATTGACTAAGCCTCTTCCACGAGCAAAACATGATCAGCACCAAGGCTCCATGGGTGTTAGAATCATTACTGTGTAATCTAGATTATTGACTCTAGTGCAAGTGGGAGACTAAAGGAAATATGCCCTAGAGGCAATAATAAAGTTATTATTTATTTCCTTATATCATGATAAATGTTTATTATTCATGCTAGAATTGTCTTAACCGGAAACATGATACATGTGTGAATACATAGACAAACAGAATGTCACTAGTATGCCTCTACTTGACTAGCTCATTGATCAAAGATGGTTATGTTTCCTGACCATAGACAAAGAGTTGTCATTTGATTAACGGGGTCACATCATTAGGAGAATTATGTGATTGACTTGACCCATTTCGTTAGCTTAGCACTTGATCATTTAGTCTGTTGTTATTGCTTTCTTCATGACTTATACATGTTCCTATGACTATGAGATTATGCAACCCCCGTTTACCGGAGGAACACTTTGTGTGCTACCAAACGTCACAACATAACTGGGTGATTATAAAGGTGCTCCATAGGTGTCTCCGAAGGTACTTGTTGGGTTGGCGTATTCCGAGATCAGGATTTGTCACTCCGATTGTCGGAGAGGTATCTCTGGGCCCACTCGGTAATACACATCACTTAAGCCTTGCAAGCATTGCAACTAATGTGCAACTAATGAGTTGGTTGCGGGATGATGTGTTACGGAATGAGTAAAGAGACTTGCCGGTAACAAGATTGAATTAGGTATTGAGATACCGACGATCGAATCCCGGGCAAGTAACATACCAATGACAAAGGGAACAACGTATGCTGTTATGCGGTTTGACGGATAAAGATCTTCGTAGAATATGCAGGAGCCAATATGAGCATCCAGGTTCCGCTATTGGTTATTGACCGGAGACGTGTCTCGGTCATGTCTGCATAGTTCTCGAACCCGTAGGGTCCGCACGCTTAAAGTTAGATGACAGTTATATTATGAGTTTATATGTTTTGATGTACCGAAGGTAGTTTGGATTCCTGGATGTGATCACGAACATGATGAGGAGTCTCGAAATGTTCGAGATGTAAAGATCGATATATTGGACGACTATGTTTGGACACCGGAAAGGTTTCGGACATTTATCGGAGTACCGGGGGTTACGGGAACCCCCCCCCCCAGGAACTAATGGGCCTTGTTGGGCCTTAGTGGAGAGAGAGGAGCCGGCCAGGGCAAGAGGCGCGCCCCCTCCCCTTGAGTCCGAATAGGACAAGGAAAGGGGGGGCGGCGCCCCCCTTGCCTTTCCCCTCTCCCACTCCTTCCTTCCCCCTCCTTGGATTAGGAAAGGGAGGGGCAAACCTACTTGGAGTAGGTTTCCCCCTCCTAGGGCGCGCCACACCTTGTCCGGCCCTCTCCTCCTCCCCCCTTTATATACGGAGGAGGGGGGCACCCCATAGACACAACAATTCATCTTTTGATCTCTTAGCCGTGTGCGGTGCCCCCCTCCACCATAATCCACCTCAATCAAATTGTAGTGGTGCTTAGGCGAAGCCCTGCGTTGGTAGAACATCATCATCGTCACCACGCCGTCGTGCTGACAAAAATCTCCCTCAACACTCGGCTAGATCGGAGTTCGAGGGACGTCATCGAGTTGAACGTGTGCAGAACTCGGAGGTGCCATGCGTTTGGTACTTGATCGGTCGGATCATGAAGACGTACGACTACATCAACCGTGTTGTGCTAACGCTTCCACTTTCAGTCTACGAGGGTACGTGGACACACTCTCCCCTCTCGTTGCTATGCATCACCATGATCTTGCGTGTGCGTAGGAAAATTTTGAAATTAGTATGTTCCCCAACAGTTTCTTGATGTGTCTTGGGTGCTAGCCCTACCCCTCTATTTATATTTTGAGCCTTGGGGTTGAAACTTGGAGTAAAAGCCTACACAAAGTCGGTTTCACACGAAAGGCAAGAGTCCTTCTCGGACTCTAGGACCAGACGCCAGGGTTCCCGGCGTGTGGACCTAGACGCCAGCAACCCTGGTGTCTGGCCCCTGGACTCCACAAAACTTTGGCCCAAATAAAGTGTTCTCGTACCCAAACATTTCGGGGAACATCCGGAACCCCTTCCGGTGAATTCCGGAACCCTTCCGGGGACCAAACACTATTATCCCATATATCAATCTTTATATTCGGACGATTCTGGAGTTCCTCGTCATGTCCGTGATCTCATCCGGGACTCCGAACAACATTCGGTCACCAACATACATTACTCATATAATACTATATCGTAAACAAACGTTAAGCGTGCGGACCCTACGGGTTCGAGAACTATGTAGACATGACTGAGACATCTCTCTGGTTAATAACCAATAGCGGAACCTGGATGCCCATATTGGCTCCTACATATTCTATGAAGATCTTTATCGGTTGAACCGCATAACAACATACGTTGTTCCCTTTGTCATCGGTATGTTACTTGCCCGAGATTCAATCGTCGGTATCATCATACCTAGTTCAATCTCGTTACCGGCAAGTCTCTTTACTCGTTCTATAATGCATCATCCCGCCACTAACTCATTAGTCACATTGCTTGCAAGTCTTATAGTGATGTGCATTACCGAGAGGGCCCAGAGATACCTCTCCGACAATCGGAGTGACAAATCCTAATCTCGATCTATGCCAACTCAACAAACACCATTGGAGATACCTGTAGAGCATCTTTATAATCACCCAGTTACGTTGTGACTTTTGATAGCACACTAAGTGTTCCTCCGGTATTCGGGAGTTGCATAATCTCATAGTCATAGGAACATGTATAAGTCATGAAGAAAGCAATAGCAACAAACTAAACGATCATAGTGCTAAGATAACGGATGGGTCTTGTCCATTACATCATCCTCTAATGATGTGACCCCGTTCATCAAATGACAAACACATGTCTATGGCTAGGAAACTTAACCATCTTTTATTAATGAGCTAGTCAAGTAGAGGCATACTAGGGACACTCTATTTGTCTATGTATTCACACATGTACTAAGTTTCCGGTTAATACAATTCTAGCATCAATAATAAACATTTATCATGATATAATAAATATAAATAACAACTTTATTATTGCCTCTAGGGCATATTTCCTTCGCCCGGTATTGCCCGATAAACTCTGAAACCCTTCCGGTTCCTCTCAAAACTATTTCAAATATTAACAAAACTATTTCACAAATATTTCCTCGTTACTCTTGTCCTACTATCACTCAGCAGATTGTGATCGCCTTAAGCTTGTGACCCTGTAGGTTCGGTAAACCATAGACATGAACAAAACATCTTCATTGAATGACCGATAGCGGAATCATGGACATCCATATTGATCCCTATGATTACATGAATGAAATTCGAGTGAACCTTTGGTTATCATGTGTTGTTCCCTTTACTTCGCAATACTTTACAAAAACCTGAGGTGTGCCGGTATCCTTTTGAGACATACACATGCTCACTATACCGTCATTCTTGTTGTCAGTTTTGTTCTTCTTTCTCGTTGAAGTGTTTTCACATCCCCGTGACATAGTCACATGTGTTTGGCCAGACGATGATGGATGTCGTCACACTGAGAGGGCCTAAGAATATCTCTCCATCGTCGGAGGAGCAAATCCCACACTCGAGCTATCTAATCCCTTGTCAAACTTTCCAATGATCCTGTAACTTGTCGTTATGATCACCGTGTTAGGCTAGGCTTTGGTGCTCCGTAAGAGCAAATCCCACTATGTTTGAATTGAAGGTATAATTTTTATTTTCTAGCCGATCTTGTTGTGAGAACGGCTTTGGAGTTAAACAAACGAATGGTTCAGATTTTGCATCACCCCATTCGGCTATGCATTGTGTTTTGCACTATATCTCCGATGTATTTGGGTAAGATATTATACTAGCATTGGTTTTCTTAACAGAATTTAACCTTGGCTTTAAATTTCTAAAACGGAAATAGTTAGAACATACATATCTCAATTGATACCAAGTGTAAACCAAGTAAGAAATAAGCAAAGCTACCCAATTAGATATGAAGTTTAGATAAAGCAATGGGGAAAGCCTTGCCTGCAATAATAAGTCACTATCGGTCTTTATAAATGGCGCAATGGGTTTACCAATATGCTCTATAACAAGTTTATTGCTAACAAGCAAATTACCCTTCTTCGTTGGTCTTTCAAAATTACTTATGAGAATTTTTCTAATAGATGCATCAACAATAAAGTTGTGACCAAATATGAAAATAGATAAATTACTTGCCAGACAAACCTCTTCAAATATGTTGGGAGAGCATGATGGTGGTGTGACTTGAACAATATCTTGCTCCATCTTTGGATGGCTCCCCAACGCCTTGTCATCATCTTCTTCTTGAATCCGTGTGTCATTACTTCGAAGATCCTTGTCAACCGAACTTTGTTCCGCTACTTGTTCTTGTCCTTGACGCTTGTCAATTTCTAAGACATGGAACTCGTAGGGCAGGAAGTATGTTCCATTAACTTCATAAAAATCAAGCACGATTCACTACTAGGGAAAAGCCTATACACATAATCTTATCAGCAGCGCGCTTTAAAATAAGGCGCTACTGCTAATTAACAGTAGCAAGCTCAAGAATAACTCACTGCTGAAATAAATATAGCAGTAGCGTGCCCGCTCAAAGACGTGCTACTGCTATAATTCCCACGAGGCCGCCGCGAGGCTAGCTATAGTAGCAACGCGTTATAACGATGGGCGCTACTACTACGTAGCATAGTAGCAGCACATTTCGCCAATAAGCGCTACTGCTAAGTTTACTACAAAAATTTAGTCCCACCTCGCTCCGTGAAGAGAGTTTCTACCACCTTAAATATGTTACTTCTCAAACTTTGACAAGCACTTGGTCTTCATTGAACTCTATGTGTAGAATTTGTGGCTGCAATATGAGTCTTCACCTGTTCCTAAACCGGTGAGGACTCATATTGACAAATCAGATTATACACAAAAAGATCGTTGATGATCAATGTATTTTTGATACATTGAACTAAGTCTATTTTTACATGCTGACACATACAGTAGCGCTTCTTTGTGAAAGGCGCTGCTGCTAGGTAGTTTAGCAGTAGCGTCTTTCTCTATAGCGCGCTACTGCTAAGCCATTCCATCTCCCACCCCCATCTCCTCTATCCGATCCACTCACAGTCACACACTCACAGGATCCCTCTTAATCCCCCGCGTCGGTCCTCCCCCGTCGCCCCTCCTCCCTCTGCGCCGTCGTCACCTCCTCCTCCTTGCTGGACTCGGTACCGGCCTCCTCCTCCATCCTTCCTCTCCACTCGCCGCTGGCCGGCCCCTCCTCGCTCAGCCTTCCTCCTCCGTCCTCCCTCCACTGGCCGCCGGCCGGCCCCTCCTCGCTCCGCCTTCCTCCTCCATCCTACTCTCTTCTCCCTCCTCGAGTCGCCCCTCCTTCTCCCTCCTGCCTGCTACATTTTTATTTAGTAGGCTAGTTCATATGCAACATTTTGATTTAGTTGATTTAGTAGGCTAGTTGATTTAGAACATTTCGATTTAGTTGATTTAGTAGGCTAGTTGATTTAGTTGATTTAGAACATTTTGATTTAGTTGATTTAGTAGGCTAGTTGATTTAGTTGATTTAGAACATTTTGATGTAGTTGATTTAGTAGGCTAGTTCATCTAGTTGATTTAGAACATTTTGATTTAGTTAATTTAGTAGGCTAGTTCATTTAGTTGATTTAGTATGCACCATTTTATTGTTATTTTTTTCTGTACATGGATAGGTACGTAGTTGCTTTTGTTTTTTTAATAAGTTACTTTTTGGCAAAATGTAGGTGGTACCTTGTCATCTAATATGTCACTAGATCTTAGGATTATAATTGTCCATCAAATTGCTTCTCGCGGAAGAACCAAAAATATCTCATGCTACTGTTTTTCTTTCCTGTGAAGTGGATCGTTAATCCTTTGCTCATATTGCTTTAGGAAAAATGGCGCCACCACCACCACCACTATGTCGACTATGCAAGTCAAGGTGCGCCTGAAGGAAATATGCCCTAGAGGCAATAATAAAGTTATTATTTATTTCCTTATATCATGATAAATGCTTATTATTCATGCTAGAATTATATTAACCGAAAACATAATACATGTGTGAATACATAGACAAACAGAGTGTCACTAGTATGCCTCTACTTGACTAGCTCGTTGATCAAAGATGGTTATGTTTCCTAACCATAGACATGAGTTTTCATTTGATTAACGGGATCACATCATTAGGAGAATGATGTGATTGACTTGACCCATTCCGTTAGCATAGCACTTGATCGTTTAGTTTGTTGCTATTGCTTTCTTCATGACTTATACATGTTCCTATAACTATGAGATTATGCAACTCCCATTTACCGGAGGAACACTTTGTGTGCTACCAAATGTCACAACGTAACTGGGTGATTATAAAGGTGCTCTACAGGTGTCTCCAAAGGTACTTGTTGGGTTGGCGTATTTCGAGATTAGGATTTGTCACTCCGATTGTCGGAGAGGTATCTCTGGGCCCTCTCGGTAATGCACATCACTTAAGCCTTGCAAGCATTGCAACTAATGAGTTAGTTGCGGGATGATGTATTACGGAATGAGTAAAGAGACTTGCTGGTAACGAGATTGAACTAGGTATTGAGATACCAACGATCGAATCTCGGGCAAGTAACATACGATGACAAAGGGAACAACATATGTTGTTATGCGGTCTGACCGATAAAAATCTTCGTAGAATATGTGGGAGCCAATATGAGCATCTAGGTTCCGCTATTGGTTATTGACCGGAGACATGTCTCGGTCATGTCTACATAGTTCTCGAACCCGTAGGGTCCGCACGCTTAAAGTTCGATGATGGTTATATTATGAGTTTATGTGTTTTGATGTACCGAAGGAGTTCGGAGTCCCGGATGAGATCGGGGACATGACGAGGAGTCTCGAAATGGTCGAGGCGTAAAGATCGATATATTGGACGACTATATTTCGACATCGGAAAGGTTCCGAGTGATTCGGGTATTTTCGGGAGTACCAGGGAGTTACGGGAATTCGTATTGGGCCTTAATGGGCCATACGGGAAAGGAGAGAAAGGCCTCAAAGGGTGGCCGCACCCCTCCCCATGGGCTGGTCCGAATTGGACTAGGGAGGGGGGGCGCCCTCTTCCTTCCTTCTCCTTTTCCCTTCCATTTCCTTCCCTCCTACTCCTACTACTTGGAAGGGCTCCTAGTTCTACTAGGAAAGGGGGAATCCTACTCCCGGTGGGAGTAGGACTCCCCTAGGGCGCGCCATAGAGAGGGCCGGCCCTCCCCCTCCTCCACTCCTTTATATACGGGGGTAGGGGGCACCCCAAAGACACAACAATTTATCGCTTGATCTTTTAGCCGTGTGCGGTGCCCCCCTCCATCATAGTCCACATCGATATTACTATAGCGGTGCTTAGGTGAAGCCCTGCGTCGGTAGAACATCAACATCGTCACCACGCTGTCGTGCTGACAAAACTCTCCCTTAACACTCGGCTGGATCGGAGTTCGAGGGACGTCATCGGGCTGAACGTGTGCAGAACTCGGAGGTGCCGTGCGTTCGGTACTTGATCGGTCGGATCATGAAGATGTATGACTACATCAACCGCATTGTGCTAACGCTTCCGCTTTCGGTCTACGAGGGTACGTAGACAACACTCTCCCCTCTCGTTGCTATGCATCACCATGATCTTCCGTGTGCGTAGGAATTTTTTTGAAATTACTACGTTCCCCAACAGTGGCATCCAAGCCAGGTTTTATGCGTTGATGTAATATGCACGAGTAGAACACAAGTGAGTTGTGGGCGATATAAGTCATATTGCTTACCAGGATGTCACACTTTGGTTCGGCGGTATTGTTGGATGAAGCGGCTCGGGCCGACATTACGCGTACGCTTACGCGAGACTGGTTTTACCGCCGTGCTATGCACACAGGGGACTAGCGGGTGTCAGTTTCTCCAAGTTTAGTTGAACCGAGTGTGGCTACGCCCGGTCCTTGCGAAGGTTAAAACAGCACCAACATGACAAACTATCATTGTGGTTTTGATGCGTAGGTAAGAACGGTTCTTGCTAAGCCCGTAGCAGCCACGTAAAACTTGCAACAACAAAGTAGAGGACATCTAACTTGTTTTTGCAGGGCATGTTGTGATGTGATATGGTTAAGACGTGATGAGATATAAGTTGTTGTATAAGATGATCATGTTTTGTTGAAGTTATCGGCAACTGGCAGAAGCCTTATGGTTGTCTCTTTATTGCATAAGATGCAAGTGCCAAATAATTGCTTTACTTTATCGCTATGCGATAGCAATAGTTGCAAGAGCAATAGTTGGCGAGACGACCATGTGATGACACATTGATATAGATCAAGATGATGGAGATCATGGTGTCATGCCGGTGACGATGGAAATCATGACGATGCTTTGGAGATGGAGATCAAAGGCACAAGATGATGATGGCCATATCATGTCACATATTTTGATTGCATGTGATGTTTATCTTTTATGCATCTTATTTTGCTTAGTTCGACTGTAGCTTTATAAGATGATCTCTCACTAAATTTCAAGATAAAAAGTGTTCTCCCTGAGTATGCACCGTTGCCAAAGTTCGTCGTGCCCAGACACCACATGATGATCGGGTGTGATAAGCTCTACGTCCATCTACAACGGGTGCAAGCCAATTTTGCACACGCAGAATACTCAGGTTAAACTTGACGAGCCTAGCATATGAAGATATGGCCTCGGAACACTGAGACCAAAAGGTCG
Source organism: Triticum dicoccoides (assembly GCF_002162155.2). Classification (NCBI taxonomy): domain Eukaryota; kingdom Viridiplantae; phylum Streptophyta; class Magnoliopsida; order Poales; family Poaceae; genus Triticum; species Triticum dicoccoides. The sequence goes on from NC_041392.1 coordinate 192,036,954, forward strand.
AGCGTGAATCGTATAGTAGATATGATCAACATAATGATGTTCACCATTGAAAGCTAATCCATTTCACATGATGATCGGTTATGGTTTAGTTGATTTGGATCACGTGATCACTTAGATGATTAGAGGGATGTCTATCTAAGTGGGAGTTCTTAAGTAATATGATTAATTGAACTTTAGTTTATCATGAAGTTAGTCCTGGTAGTATTACCATATCTATGTTGTAGATCAATAGCTCGCGATGTTGCTCCCCGTTTAATTTTTATATGTTCCTAGAGAAAACTAAGTTAAAAATGTTAATAGCAATGATGCGGATTGGATCCGTGATCTGAGGATTATCCTCATTGCTGCACAGAAGAATTATGTCCTTGATGCACCGCTAGGTGACAAACCTATTGCAGGAGTAGATGCAGATGTTATGAATGTTTGGCTAGCTCAATATGATGACTACTTGATAGTTTAGTGCACCATGCTTAAACGGCTTAGAATCGAGACTTCAAAGACATTTTCAACGTCATGGACCATATGAGATGTTCCAGGAGTTGAAGTTAATATTTCAAGCAAATACCCGAGTTGAGAGATATGAAGTCTCCAACAAGTTCTATAGCTAAAAGATGGAGGAGAATAGCTCAAGCAGTGAGCATGTGCTCAGATTGTCCGGGTACTACAATCGCTTGAATCAAGTGGGAGTTAATCTTCCAGATAAAATAGTGATTGACAGAATTCTCTAATCACCATCACCAAGTTAGTAGAACTTCGTGATGAACTATAATATGCAAGGGATAACGGAAACTATTCCCAAGCTCTTCGTGATGCTGAAATCGACGAAGATAGAAATCAAGAAAAGCATCAAGTGTTGATGGTAAACAAAACCACTAGTTTCAAGTAAAGGGACAAAGGGAAGAAAGGGGAACTTCAAGAAGAACGGCAGGCAAGTTGCTTCTCAAGTGAAAAACCCAAGTCTGGACCTAAGCCTGAAACTAAGTGCTTCTACTTCAAAGGGGCTGGCCACTGGAAGTGGAACTACCCCAAGTAATTGGCGGATAAGAAGGATGGAAAAGTGAACATAGGTATATTTGATATACATGTTATTGATGTGTACTTTACTAGTGTTTATAGCAACCCCTCAGTATTTGATACTAGTTCAGTTGCTAAGAATAGTAACTCGAAACGGGAGTTGCAGAATGAACAGAGACTAGTTAAGGGTGAAGTGACGATGTGTATTGGAAATGGTTCCAAGATTGATATGATCATCATCGCACACTCCCTATACTTTTGGGATTAGTGTTAAACCTAAAATAAATGTTATTTAGTGTTTGCGTTGAGCATGAATATGATTGGATCATGTTTATTGCAATATGGTTATTCATGTAAGTTAGAGAATAATTGTTGTTCTGTTTACATGAATAAAACCTTCTATGGTCATACACCCAATGAAAATGGTTTGTTGGATCTCGATCGTGGTGATACACATTTTCATAATATTGAAGCCAAAAGATGCAAAGTTAATAATGATAGTGCAACTTATTTGTGGCAATGCCGTTTAGGTCATATTCATGTAAAGTGCATGAAGAAAATCCATGCCAATGGGCTTTTGGAATCAGTTTATTATGAATCAGTTGATGCTTGCGAACCATGCCTCATGGGCAAGATGACTAAGACTCCATTCTCCGGAACAATGGAGCGAGCAAAAGATTTGTTGGAAATCATGCATATTGATGTATGTGGTCTGATGAATATTGAGGCTCGCGGCAGGTATCATTATTTTCTGATCTTCATAGATGATTTGAGAAGATATGAGTATATCTACTTGATGAAACACAAGTCTGAATCATTTTAAAAGTTCGAAGAATTTCAGAGTGAAGTGGAGAATCATCATAACAAAAAAAGTTTCTACGATATGATCGCAGAAGTAAAATATTTGAGTTATGAGTTTGGCCTTCAATTAAAACAATGTGAAATAGTTTCACTACTCACGCCACCTGGAACACCACAGTGTAATGGTGTGTCCGAACGTCGTAAACGTACTTTATTAGATATGGTGCGATATATGATGTCTCTTACCAATTTACCACTATCGTTTTGGGGTTATGCATTAGAGACACCTACATTCACGTTAAATAGGGCACCATCTAAATCCGTTGAGACGACACCGTATGAACTATGGTTTGGCAAGAAACCTAAGTTGTCGTTTTTTAAAGTTTGAGGTTGCAATGCTTATGTGAAAAAGTTCCAACCTGATAAGCTCAAACCCAAATCGGAGAAGTGTGTCTTCATAGGATACCCAAAAGAAAATGTTGGGTACACCTTCTGTCACATATCCGAATGCAAGATATTCATTGCTGAGAATGGATCCTTTCTAGAGAAGGAGTTTCTCTCGAAAGAAGTGAGTAGGAGGAAAGTAGAACTTGATGAGGTAATTGTACCTGCTCCCTTATTGGAAAGTAGTTCATCACAGAAATCTGCTCCTGTGACTACTACACCAATTAGTGAGGAAGCTAATGATGATGATCATGTAACTTCAGATCAAGTTACTACCGAACCTCGTAGGTAAACTAGAGTGAGATCCGCACCAGAGTGGTACGGTAATCCTGTTCTGGAGGTCATGTTACTTGACCATGACGAGCCTACGAACTATGAGGAAGCGATAATGAGCCCAGATTCCGCGAAATGGCTTGAGGCCATGAAATCTGAGATGAGATCCATGTATGAGAACAAAGTATGGACTTTGATTGACTTGCCCAATGATCGGCGAGCCATTGAGATTAAATGGATCTTCAAGAGGAAGACGGACACTGATAGTAGTGTTACTATCTACAAAGCTAGAATTGTCGCAAAAAGATTTTCGACAAGTTCAAGATGTTGACTACGATGAGTGTTTCTCACTCGTATCTATGCTTAAGTCTGTCCGAATCATGTTAGAAATTGCCGCATTTTATGAAATCTGGCAAATGGATAAACAAAACTACATTCCTTAATGGATTTATTAAAGAAGAGTTGTATATGATGCAACCAGAAGGTTTTGTCAATCCTAAAGGTACTAACAAAATATGCAAGCTCTAGAGATCCATCTATGGACTTGTGCAAGCATCTCGGAGTTGGAATATACGCTTTGATAAGTTGATCAAAGCATATAGTTTTATACAGACTTGCGGTGAAGCCTGTATTTACAAGAAAGTGAGTGGGAGCACTACAGCATTTCTGATAAGTATATGTGAATGACATATTGTTGATCGGAGATAATGTAGAATTATTCTGCAAAGCATAAAGGAATGTTTGAAAGGAGTTTTTCAAAGAAAGACCTCGGTGAAGCTGCTTACATATTGAGCATCAAGATCTGTAGAGATAGATCAAGACGCTTGATAAGATTTTCAATGAGTACATACCTTGACAAGATTTTGAAGTAGTTCAAAATGGAACAGTCAAAGAAGGAGTTCTTGCCTTTGTTACAAGGTATGAAGTTGAGTAAGACTCAAAACCCGACCACGGCAGAAGATAGAGAGAGAATGAAAGTCATTCCCTATGCCTCAGCCATAGGTTCTATAAAGTATGCCATGCTGTGTACCAGACCTATTGTATACCCTGCCCTGAGTTTGGCAAGGGAGTACAATAGTGATCTAGGAGTAGATCACTAGACATTGGTCAAAATTATCCTTAGTGGAATAAGGATATGTTTCTCGATTATGGAGGTGACAAAAGGTTCGTCGTAAAGGGTTACGTCGATGCAAATTTTGACACTGATCCAGATGACTCTAAATCTCAATCTGGATACATATTGAAAGTGGGAGCAATTAGCTAGAGTAGCTCCGTGCAGAGCATTGTTGACATAGAAATTTGCAAAATACTTACGGATCTGAATGTGGCAAACCCGTTGACTAAACTTCTCTCACAAGAAAAACATGATCACACCTTAGTACTCTTAGGATGTTAATCACATAGCGATGTGAAATAGATTATTGACTCTAGTAAACCCTTTGGGTGTTGGTCACATGTCGATGTGGACTATGGGTGTTAATCACATGGTGATGTGAACTATTGGTATTAAATCACATGGCGATGTGAGCTAGATTATTGACTCTAGTGCAAGTGGGAGACTGAAGGAAATATGCCCTAGAGACAATAATAAAGTTATTATTTATTTCCTTATATCATGATAAATGTTTATTATTCATGCTAGAATTGTATTAACCGAAAACATAATACATGTGTGAATACATAGACAAACAGAGTGTCACTAGTATGCCTCTACTTGACTGGCTCGTTGATCAAAGATGGTTATGTTTCCTAACCATAGACATGAGTTGTCATTTGATTAACGGGATCACATCATTAGGAGAATGATGTGATTGACTTGACCCACTCCGTTAGCATAGCACTTGATCATTTAGTTTGTTGCTATTGCTTGCTTCATGACTTATACATGTTCCTATGACTATGAGATTATGCAACTCGCGTTTACCAGAGGAATACTTTGTGTGCTACCAAACATCACAACATAACTAGGTGATTATAAAGGTGCTCTACAAGTGTCTCCGAAGGTACTTGTTGGGTTGGCGTATTTCGAGATTAGGATTTGTCACTCCGATTGTCGGAGAGGTATCTCTGGGCCCTCTCGGTAATGCACATCACTTAAGCCTTGCAAGCATTGCAACTAATGAGTTAGTTGCGGGATGATGTATTACGAAACGAGTAAAGAGACTTGCCGGTAACGATATTGAACTAGGTATTGAGATACCAACGAGCGAATCTCGGGCAAGTAACATACGATGACAAAGGGAACAGAACAACATATGTTGTTATGCGGTCTGACCGATAAAGATCTTCGTAGAATATGTGGGAGCCAATATGAGCATCCAGGTTCCGCTATTGGTTATTGACCGGAGACATGTCTCGGTCATGTCTACATAGTTCTCGAACCCGTAGGGTCCGCACGCTTAAAGTTCGATGACGGTTATATTATGAGTTTATGTGTTTTGATATACCGAAGGAGTTCGGAGTCCCGGATGAGATCGGGGACATGACGAGGAGTCTCGAAATGGTCGAGACGTAAAGATCGATATATTGGACGACTATATTCGGACATCAGAAAGGTTCCGAGTGATTCGGGTATTTTCGGGAGTACCGGGGAGTTACGGGAATTCGTATTGGACCTTAATGGGCCATACGGGAAAGGATAGAAAGGCCTCAAAGGGTGGCCGCACCCCTCCCCATGGGCTGGTCCGAATTGGACTAGGGAGGGGGGCGCCGTCTTCCTTCCTTCCCCTTTTCCCTTCCCTTTCTTTCCCTCCTACTCCTACTACTTGGAAGGGCTCCTAGTTCTACTAGGAAAGGGGGGAATCCTACTCCCGGTGGGAGTAGGACTCCCCTAGGGCACACCATAGAGAGGGCCGGCCCTCCCCCTCCTCCACTCCTTTATATACGGGGGCAGGGGGGCATCCCAAAGACACAACAATTGGTCGTTTGATCTTTTAGCCGTGTGCGGTGCCCCCCCTCCACCATAGTCCACCTCGATATTACTGTAGCGGTGCTTAGGCGAAGCCCTGCGTCGGTAGAACATCAACATCGTCACCATGCTGTCGTGCTGACAAAACTCTCCCTCAATACTCGGCTGGATCGGAGTTCGAGGGACGTCATTGGGCTGAACGTGTGCAGAACTCGGAGGTGTCGTGCGTTCGGTTCTTGATCGGTCGGATCATGAAGACGTACGACTACATCAACCGTCTTGTGCTAACGCTTCCGCTTTCGGTCTACGAGGGTACGTAGACAACACTCTCCCCTCTCGTTGCTATGCATCACCATGATCTTGCGTGTGCGTAGGAAATTTTTTGAAATTACTATGTTCCCCAACAGCGCCAACAGCCTTGCAACTGGCAAGCTATTCGGCATCTACTTCCAGCCGGGTTTTTGTCATGCGGCGGTAAGAAATTATATGAAATATAATAACTATTTTATTTTTGGTGTTGGCATTACTGCATTGTGTCATTTTGCTTATTTTACACAGATCGTCTCATGCAATGTGAGGTTGAAATTCAACAAGCTGACAGGAGACACTGTGACATTTGAGGCTCCTAGGGGGCGTACACTATGGAGGTCGAGAAAGGACGCAATATGTCGCATATTGGAGGAGATGGATGGGCCCGTTTCGTCGCTCGCATGCGTCTTACTGGTGGTGAGTTGATCAGCTTCTCCTTCAGAGCAGAAAGACCCAAGCTGGCTGTCATTTATCTCAACCTGGTGGAAGATGATGAAGATGACGAAGATGATGAAGATGATGAACATAATGAGGACCCACTCGATGAAGATGATGAGGACCCACTTCATGAAGCCATCGTAGCTCAAAGAACAAGGATGAGCGAGGAGGAGGTGTCCAACCTATGGGACATAATTCCGCCACGTGCTGACTTTGTCGGGGTGCCATTCGTGACCCGCCTGACAAATACCATGGTTGGTCGACATGATATGGTATGTTATACTTACAAATGCAAATTATCCGATAAAATACTTAGTGTACAGTCCAATGATATGGTATGTTGTGTGGAATCTAGTCGATGATATGTTTTAGTGTAGAGTTCGATCACATGCTTATTAGTGTAGAATCTAAGGAAACTATTAATAGTGTAGATAATCCATATGTACTTATTTGCGCGGCTATTTATTAATTGAAATGTTTTTCTTATTCAGAAATTGGCAAAGAGCATATCTGTGAGTTATGGTATCGAGCCTGATGAAGAAGGCTCAGCTGGACTACGCCTTACTGCAAGGGGCTCCATCACAACCTGTACTTACCGCGTGGACACGGACGGTCGCACACACTTAAACTCGGTTGGGTGGAAGAAATTCCTCGATGGCAAGAATCTTCGTGTTGTACAGGCCATCCTAATTACTATCAGGAACACCAACTGCCCAGGCTTGAGGATGATGATTGTCTTCGATATCATCTAGCACTACATATGTGTGTGTGGATATATCATCTAGAACTACATATGTGTGTGTGGCTATATCATCTAGAACTACATATGATGATCGTTGTCGATATCATCTAGAACTACATATGATGATCGCGATTGATATGACCTTGTACTGCTTGAGGATGCATGTTGACTATGCATGAAATTGTTATCTAGTACTCCCTTCGTTCCAAATTACTCGTCGTGGTTTGAACTAAAACCACGACGAGTAATTTGGAACGAAGGGAGTACTACCCAGTAATGGTTTATGAATTTGATATCTACTAGCAGTACCTAGTATCTAGTATCTGAAAGGGAAACTGAAAGGGAAAGGGGTACGGGGGGGAATGATGAAAGATATAGCAGTAGCGAGGGACTGCGAAATCGCTACAGCTAAGTAATAGTAGCGCGTTCATAAAAAGCGCTGCTGATATCGTCAACAGTAGTAGCACGGGTAAGGACCGCGCTACTACTATAAGTTAGCTGTACCGCCTTATTAGTAGCGCGGCCATCCGCGCTGCTGCTAGCCTCAAAACCCGCGCTACTACTAGGGTTTTCCCTAGTAGTGGTTGTTTTCCTCTGTTTGCCATGCCCTTTCTCAATGATGCATGCCTATTTGGATTTGATGGATTCAGAATATACACTACTTGATTTGGCTTTTTCAACCGAAGCACTTTCATGTTTCGAATCATCCTTCTTTTCATTGATTCTACCAATTGGCAATGCTTCTTTTATTTGAGCCAATTCTTTTTCTGTTTGCAAAATTGGCTTTAAGTTTTTTCTCAACTTTAGCCCACTTCGGATATGATTGCCCCCCCAATGCTTTTAGATTCTTTCGGCAATGACACATGGGTGTTGCCGAAACTTTGCAATTGTGTAGGGGTGTTCCTTCCTGATGGCGACGAGCCCCGGCTCGGTCTTCATTGCGACGAGCCCCGGTTCGGGCTTCGGCTTGACGACACGGGAGGAGGGAGGAGAGGGGCCATCACGGGTGCGCTGCCCGAGCTGCGTCTCAACGGGCTCGGCCTTGACCGGGGCGAGCGCCGGTGACCCGGAGGAGCGGGAGGAGGAGGAGGAGGAGAAGCCGCCCGCCATGTGCCTTGACAGCCAAGAAGAGTTGCCGCTCCGGTGGGGGGCCGGGGCCGCCTGGTACTCGCGCGGCGGCTCGTTGCCGCCCTCGAGGTGCTCGAGGACGGCATGGAGCGTGCGCCCGAGGATGCCCACCACAGGCGGCGGCCGTCGGTGTTGTATCGGCCCCTCACTGGCGCGTTGTTGGTGGAGGCGAGCTGCTCCTTGTGGCGGCGCCGGAAGTACGCCGTCCACCAAGCGTGGTTGTCGGCGACGTACTCCGGTAGGCCCCGCACCTCCTCCGGTAGGGACGCCTGAACGCGCGCGATCTCACTGTGGCGGCGGGGGGACGGGGACGCCTCCGGCGCTCAGCCTCCATGAGCCCAGCACGCGCATGTCAGGCGGCGCCGGGTAGTTTGCCTCGTGGAGGAAGTACGCCTCCCACTCGTTAAGGTGGCGGCGACCGAAGCCGTTGACCGTCGCTCCGTCGCCGGGGAATCGATGGGCTATCGGCGGTGGCTGCAGACAGGGAGAGAGGTGGACGGGGGGAGATGGGTCGACGATGGCGAGAGAGGGACTGCGGCGAGGGGTGTGCGGCCAGAGGCGAGGGAGAGCGGTACTTATAGCGGCGGGTGGGCGGCGAGCGGGCAGCAACCTTGTGGACACGTGGCGGCATGCCTTCACAGCGCCGCCCATGAGGAATCAATGGAAGGCTGACCGGTAGCAGCCTTCACATTGATTCCCCGCGAGAAAACGAGACGATGAGGACGACGAACGTGCCTAGTCGCTGACTCGACTGGTCCACCAGTCTTTCGTGCCAAAAAAGTTTTTCTTTGCTCCCTCAACGCGTCAGGTTTGGTCTAGGTCCGCCGGCGTCAAATTCGGTCCTAACGGACGGAAAGTGGACTTCTGAAGATGCGATT
>NC_041392.1:192046228-192047543 GCF_002162155.2 Triticum dicoccoides
CTGTTTTCAGTTCCAAAAAATAAAAGGACTTACCCTGTGTTGCCAAGCCATAGGCGGTCACGGCGGACGATTCAAAGGCGTCAGCTGGCCCTCCCACCCCTTTGACCCCGGCGCAGCCCCGCGTCGCCATCGCCACCGGAAGGGATCCGACCGAGATCCCCCGGCATATTCCCCTCCTGGTCCACGCTGGCCCTGCAATAATCTGCGTTACAGTAATCTTGCCCCGTATACTACTCGATAATGTGCGTCATCTCCTTCTGCCATGCAGTAGCTCGACTCAACAACGTGTTCCGGTGCACTGTCGGGAACCGGCCTACTCAACACATGTCAACCAGCTCCGTTCAATAGTTCGTGTAACCACACGCACGACTAAATTAATTGACATGTCCGGTTGACAATATACTCTCTCCGTTTCTTTTAATCCGCATATAAGGTTAGGTCAAAGTCAAGCTTTATAAAATTTGATTAACTTTATATTAAAAAATATAAACATTTACAATATAAAATCAATATTATCAGATGCACCATGAAACGTATTTTTATACTATATAGTTTTAGTATTGTAGATTTCATATTTTTTAATATAAATTTGATCAAACTTTATGTAGTTTGACTTTGACCCAATCTTATATTCTGAGTAAAAAGAAACGGAGGGAGTATGTTTCAGGAATTAAAATTCGTGCAAATACACACACGAGCGCACATCCAATCCCTATGAGTATCTTTATAAAAAATTGAGTTGGCATATCATTTTAGAATTGATAAAGTTATCACATACATCTTCACAGTCGACGGAAACATTTTCTCTCATTGAAAGATCATCTCTAAAAAGATGACAAAAAAATACAAGCATCAATATCAGGTCTAGTATTTGAACCATGTGAGCTGATTTCGTCACAGAAAAACTAACCATCTGAGCTAAGCTCAATTCGCCGCGCCGTTAGAGCAACTCCAAAGGGTTGACCCATTTCGTCCGTCTGCGTCCGTTTGGGTCGACGCGGATAAAAATGACGGCCCAACGCGCCGACCCAAACCCAAATCACGTCCACTTCACGTCCGTGCCAACGCATTTGTGGCTCAAATTTGCGTACCAAATGCGTCGGCGGGGACGCCGAACGGACGCCACGAGCGCCTTCTCGCTGTCCGCCGCGTCCCCACCTGGCGGCCGCCCAACTACCCGCTGCCCACGCAGTCAGCTTGATTTATGACCACGTGCACACGCGTCAGCGACGGCGGTCATCCTTTTTTAAGCCGGCCATGCGGCGGGGCCGTCCTCATCCACTTCCAGTCGTCTCCGTCCCCATCTGGCCAACCC
>NC_041392.1:192047911-192065502 GCF_002162155.2 Triticum dicoccoides
AGCCACCGCCAATATGGGCATGTTCTCCGGCATCGGCAGCGGCAGGAAGCGCAAGGCCCCCGCCCGCCATTCCCCCGCCCTCCCGTCACCGCTGCGCGCTCCCCGGTAGAGGCAGCGCATCAATGTGCCGGTGCACCAGGCGGAGTGGCATTGGCAGCACCGTCTGCCGTACCCCGACGCCACGCTGCTGCATGTCTGGCATTTGGATCCGGAGAGGATCCCAGTGCTGGTCGCGCCACGGCCAGCGAGGGCCCATGCGGAGGAGGTGCGGCGCCGGTGGGCGGTGCTTACGCCGGAGCAGCACGCCAACCCGGACTACGCCTTCGACTCGCCGAGCTGGGCTCGTTGGTTTGCCTTCGAGCACGAGGAGGTGAGGTGACGCGGCGTCCGCGGCGTCCGCGGCGTCGACCGCAGCCTGCCGCCGTCCCAGCTCGTCGTCCGCGACGAGGACCAGGAGGCCGAGGCCGCCTACCAGGCGACCATTAAGGAGAGCGAGGAGGAGGAGCAATGGAGGGAGGTGGAGGAGGCGGCATTCCAAGCTGCCATGGCGGAGGACATGGCCCTCTCCATGGCGGGCGACTGTGTCGTGCCGCGAGTGTCCCCGCCGTCCCCGCCCAAAGCCGCGTCGGAGGAGCCGTCCCCCCTCGAGCGCTACTCGTGGACCGGAGTAGTGCGCGAGTGGGTCAGCGCTCCGCCGATCTGGCTCAGGGCCAGCTGCTCGAGCGCGAGGCCGAGGAAGAGGCACGCCAGACCCAGGCAGCGGCGGTGCTGCCCGCGGCGGCACAGCCCGACATCGCCGCCCTCTGAAACACGGCGTTCCCCTGGGCCGGCCTTGCGTCGACGCTGATCGATCTCACCGGCCCCGACGCAGACGCCCATGACGAGGAGGACGAGAACGCTTAGGGCAGCGCGCCATCGTCTAGTTTTCAATTTTTTGATGTTTAATTAATGTAACATGGACTATCGTCGGGCTTTGTGGCCGGCTTTTATGTTTAATTAAATACTTGTTTTATTTTTGAAATGCTTAAACGTTTTTTATTTCCGCGCCGATAAAAATGGATCGGGCCGGTGTTGGGCGCTCGCGCCGGCCCAAACGCGATAGCGGACGTTTGTGTTCGTCGGACCGACCTACACAGACAAAAAGCGCATAAAAATGCCGTCCGTTTGGGTCGTCCATTGAAGTTGCTCTTATTGATTAGTTGATTTTTGACCTTTTCTATTCATGATCATCCACCTTGTTCTTCATACCATACACGTTTGTGCCCTATCAAAGGGCATCAGTCTGCAGCAACTCGTAAATTAAAGGGATTTTTGTATTCGTGTCCCTAGTTGGGTCACGCTCGACTGATTTGCCCCTATTTTTTCAATAATTGCAGTTTTGTCCAGCTCACTTCACTCGCCTTGTGTTTTTGCCTTTCCGGGATGGTTCTGACCAATGAGCAGTCGCCACGTGGCGAACCGTGATTGGTCGGAACCGCCCCAGAAGGGCAAAAACACATGGCAAGTGAAGTGAGTTGGGCAAAACCGTAATTGCTGAAAAAATAGGGGCAAATTAGTCGAGCGTGACCCAACTAGGGGCACGAATATAATTGTTCCTAAACTAAAAGGTATCAGAATATGCCACCGCCTAATCTCTACACATAGGTTTAGAAAATAACAAAAATTATGCCAGTATTAGAAGAAAAAAATAGTATAGCAATCTTCAGGAAAAAGTCAAACTAGAACATACACACACGACCCCCTCCAGCTGGCCACATTGAGACGAAACAGAGCACACAAAGCCCTCCTCCTCCCTTCGTCTCCGTTGCTCCATCCCATTCCCAAGCTCCATACTCCACCACGAGCTAGCTAGTACTGCTGTCCTGTCAGGGAGGCCGACCGGCCAAGAAGATCGAGGCATGGCCGAGGCCATCCGGGACGATCATCGCGGCGCGGTCGACGACGACACCGGCCTGCGCCCGACCAACAACGGCGACAGCACGTGGGAGATAGAGGAGCTGGAGCCGGACGACCGGACGGCCGGACCGCCTCCTCCCCCTCCACCCGGGGCAGCGGCCACCTCCGACGCCGACGACGTGTACGTGGCGGTGGGCAAGGGTGGGTCCAGCATGGCGGCGCTGTCGTGGGCGCTGACGCAGCTCGCGAGGCCGCGGAGCTTCGTCTACCTCGTGCACGTCTTCCCCGTCGTCGCCACCATCCCCACCCCATGTAATCAAGCAACCCTCTTCTCCCCCTTTCCTACCTCCTGAATCAAACATGTTCACCTTAGCATTGCGAGATCGATGAAGCTACCTTATTACTAGTTGCCTCCATGAAGTAACAATCAGAACACTAACGATTTTGCAACATGAATGTACAAATAGTGATGATCTAAACGCTCTTATATTTTTTTACGGAGGGAGTAAAAGTTAAAAAGTTACTGGTAATCAAAGTGTCACGTTAAGATCGACGGCTAACATTCCAAAACAGTTGGTAAGAACACAGTAGAAACAAGTCTGGTCTTGGATCGACCACCAATGGCCAATGGGTCCCAGCAACGTTCACATAGACAAGGGATTGGCTGGCAAGGGGTGGTTGCAAACAAGGTCATGATCTTGGACTGGTCTCTAGAGGATTTGGAATTGTATGATTGGAACTTTCAAAGGCGGCACCGCCAGTCCACCACACCTGGCTGTTAGGGGTTTTGGAGCTGCCGTGAAGAATAACGATTGAAAAAGTCGGCCCGTCGCGGAGCTGCAATCGAGGAAGTTCTAAACTGTTGTTGATGCTGACCTAGGTTTTCATGGACTGATCTGTTCGGACTCACACTTTTCAGTGTTAATTATACTGACTAGGTGGACATGGTGTTTTCCCAAGAACAGTTACTTGGTTAATTTGATGCTGATAGCTATCAGGTTTTTGCTTAAAAGGAGATTAGGGTTCTCATCTTACATCTCCATTTTTTTCTTTTGCCGAAGTATATGTCCAATGATAGCCACAAAAGGGAGAGAATGAATGCTTTTGGTAGACCTTGTAGAGAAAAGGCATAGTGCTTGTGCCAGGTATCATTTTCCAAGTATATATTCTCAACAATCATTTTATGAAAAAAAAAATCTCAGCTATCAGATCAAACTTTTTAGCTCAAGGCTGAATGATATGTGGAGTATATAGGATGCCAAACTTTAGGCGTTAGGTTCCTATGCCGGGGAGAGTGGGGCGCATACCAGTCTCTGATGTTAGCCTGCCACTGAAGTGTGAACAATCCAAAACAATAAGATTCCTTTCTTGATATATAGCTTCATCTTCTCTTTTTTTTTTGAGGGCGTATATAGCTTCATCCTTCTTATACACGATAACCCAATAGAGGCTTTCAACAGCTATTTATACACATATTTGTTTGTAAACCATTACACCTTTTTATCTATATATCACGAGGTCCAAGAGACAAATATGTCGATTTTTTTAATTCTTTTTGGCGTTAGTTTTTTTTTTCTTTCTACGTGTGGTTTAATAGTTATGTCCTGAATATCAGAGTTTTCTGAATGTAATCATTTGACTACTGAACAGCAACAAAGATTTAGTTAAAAGGCGTCTTTATGTTGTGAGGAATCTGACACATGTGGCAACAATTTTCTGAAATAGTAGGAATGATGCCTAAGAGACAAGCAACCCCAGAGCAAGTAGAAACTTACATGAACCAAGAGAGATCCAAGAGGAGAGAGATGCTGCAAAAATTTCTGGAGCACTGTCGCAACTTTCAGGTAAACTGGCTGCATCAGTTCTTTGCAAAAAAAATTTTGCTTCCTGCCGCGCTTTGAGCTAGCAGCATCTGGACGCCAAATTTCATACTAGTAAAATTCCATTCTTGCAAATTATGTTCAGGTTAACGTCGATGTGTACCTCATCGAGAGTGATCAAATCGCCGATGCCGTCGCTGAACTTATCCCTGTTCTGAATATAAAGCAGCTAGTACTCGGGGTTGCAAAATCCAACTTGCGGTGAGGTCTAATATACCATGAAGGATGAAAATCAGCAGGATTTCAACTATTTTCTTCAATTTGGAAAATAATATGTGTACTTAATTTTGAATGGACACAGGAAGTTGAAGAAAGGGAACACAATAGCAGGACAGATACAGAAGAATGCACCTCTCTACTGCAAAGTCAAGATTGTCTGTGATGACAAAGAAGTTGCAGTGGCGACGGCTGCTGATCCGACGCCACCATTTTCACCTTCCCCTGTAAATAACAACAGCAGATCTCGCACCCCGACACCGCCATCATCTACGCCAAATAGCGATAGCATAGAGGCAGTTGATGGCAAAAATGATAGCAAAACCAAAGAAAGAAGGAAGATTCCCAAGTTTCTCAGGTGCCTGTCATCCTGATTGCTGTTTCAGTCACTTTCACAGCTGGAATGCTGTATGCGCCATCTTCAGGTAGCAAAAAGTTTGTGATTAAAAGTTTTGTCATATTTTGAATTTTAAACTTCTCGATCCATGATGTACAAATGAGATGATTTACCGTACATGGAGCTTTTCAGCGTATCTCTGTGGGGTTCTTTCTTATTTTATTTTATTTATTTTGTAATGAAGCCTTGCACTTAATTGTAGTGGTTATGGAGCTACATGAAAAAATGCATTTGCATTTGGAAACATACAGATGATATAGATGCACCTGTGGCCTAAGACTTCATAAACATTTTGCAGAACGTGCATAACTGGACAGAGAAGATGGTTAGGTAGAAGTTGTAGCCAATCATTTAGTAGCATAATTGTTGATAGGGAGCATCTGTGCTATATTAGGACAAATCAGTGAGCTCAGCAACTTATAAAAAGTTAAATAACGTCATCAGTGCCTTAGTGCAAGTTGACATGCACATGATTACCCTACTTCAATCAAACACTATTTCAGCAAGACTTGTCGCCTGAATGTGATTCAGATCGTGCACACAATGATGCAGCCATCAGTGTGAGCAACAGCAATGACCAAGCAGGTAAAAACACCGCATAGTCCCCAACAAAACAAGGCTTGCTGACAGTAATAACTTTTTTTACGACAGCATACGCTGTACAAAACTGAGCTTAATTCTGCACACTGCACGAAGATTTCAACTCACAAAGATTAGCGACTTCAAAACTTATGGAGGAATATAAATTTGAAACTTCCATTCGTTCACTACAAAACAGGAAATAGGTTGACAGACACAAAAATCTACATACGACTCATCTGTCAGACACATACATGCGGAAAGCCTACAACCTCTAATTATGCAAAACAAATGGAAAAAAAAAGAACATTCTGTTCACTAAAAGAAATCAAACTCTAAATAGTTATCCGAGCCTTTCTGGGATGCACCAGTAGGTGCTGCACTAGCCTCAGATGTTGACACTGGCAGCTTTGTAGTCTGCCTCTCAATCTCAACAGGCTTCGGAACCTCTGGAGGGCTCGCACAGCGTATCAACGCCCAATTCACACCCTCAAAAAATGGATGCTGTTTTATCTCGGTGGCGCCACGCTTACAACCCAATCGTTGTTGGGGCTCCTTAACAAGTAGGCCCCTTATTAAATCTCTTGCTGAGAAGCTCACAAATGGGTATTCTGGGAAACGCAACGGCTGACCGATGACATTGAACAGAGTCGCTCGGTTACCTGAACCTTTGAAAGGTGTTTTGCCGAACAGAAGCTCGTATAAGAATATACCAAAGGTCCACCAGTCAACAGCACTGCCGTGGCCCTCACCTTTGATAATCTCAGGGGCCAAATACTCATGTGTGCCAACAAATGACATTGATCGCGCATCACTAGGTTCTGCCATGAGCTCGGGCCATGGACGGACCTGGTTGACAACTTCAGGCTTTGGCTTTCGATCTTTCTTCGACTTCGAGAAGAACCGAGGGCCAAAGCATGTTGTGGGAGCTGTGCACGATGGCTGTATCATGCAGGATGGCTCTGCACAAGCTGGTTGAACACAGTAGGCTTGGCTGCTCTTCCGAAGTGCTTCTGTTTCGGGATTGGATGACCTGATTAGAGTCGGGCTAACTGTACAGCGAAGGGAGAGGTCGAAGTCGGATAGCATGATGTGCCCGTCATCACGGACAAGAATGTTTTCAGGCTTCAGATCACGATATATGATACCGAGCATGTGCAAGTACTCCATAGCAAGGAGGATTTCTGCTACATAGAATCTGTGATTAAGAAGAAATGCAATATCGAATCAGTGTGCAGCAGTTTTTATTTAGTAGAAATAACTTGTAAGAAATACTAAAAAAGGTATTCACAACAATATTACTGGGATATTTATGTCGCTATATGTTGTATTTGCTTCATTTAATTTGATGCATGTTTAGTTCTGCTGCATGGATGTAATCTGAAGCAAAGTAGATGGGTTTTTTTAGCAGCAAATTAAATTTGCAAATGTTGCTTTCTCGTTGACAATTTCCACAAGATCATACGATATCTGGCCAATTAGCACATTACAGGCAATTTTTCATACATTCAGCTAACTTGAAACAGATAGTAACTTTCCGCTATTCTTGGCTTTGTTGCCACGATACATGGGAACACACAGAATCGGATGAACGCTATTGTTTAAAATACTAAGAAAATGCTGAATCCTAAAAGTCAAGAAGACAGTAAAGTATATTATGTACAGCGTAAAAGATGGATCAGACATACTTGACAGCTTGTTCTGGAAAATACTTGCCACGCTGTTTCTGTCGAAGTGTATGCAAGTCTCCCCCAGGGCAAAACTCCATAACCAGACATGAGAACTTGTCAGTCTCAAAGTGTGTGTACAGTGTTGGAAGAAAAGGATGATCCAAGCACTGTAAGATTTCCTTCTCAGTCTGGGCTCGAAGCAACTTCTTACGGCCTGTGAGTGATGCCTTGTCCATAACCTTCATTGCAAAATAGCTCTTGGTTCCAGTCAACTCTGAAAGATACACACTGCCGATGTCACCACAACCTAGCTTCTTCAATAGCTTAAAATGGCTGAGGCCAAGAATCCCATCTCTAGTCCTGATCATCTGGATTGCCTCCCACCGTGAATCATTTGCCTTGTGAGGCTTGCTGGTGCTACTAAAACTGCTGCACGCGCTTTCCTCGCTGACATCACTGCCTGTGCTCGGCCTGCATCGGCTACTAATACCTCTTTCTCCAGTCTCAGACCTTCCTGTCAACCTGGCACTTCCACTTGCACTAGCTGCACCATGATCCTTATCTACCGTCGAGTCTGATTTCACGTTTCCATCTGTGTTTCCATTTTCCACTGTATCCTTCTCATCATCTGCAGGAACCTTGCTGGATGTAACATCAACGGACTCATGTAGCTTGTGAGATGGTTTCTGGTCATTGGACTGGACTTCTTTGTTTGGACTGCTCGGGATAGCCGATTCGGGCAATTTTCTTGGCAAGCCTGTACTGGGTTTACTCGAACTGGTGAGATCCAGAGAGGAATCATTCTGAGAACACTGCTTCTTTTCTTCAGTGTTGGGGATTGTTGGGATGGTTTGGGGCATTGTCTTGGAAGTCATTGCTCTGACAACTGAAACCTGAACCCCAGATTGCAATACTACTGGTCAATCAAGGGTTTGAGCTTGGATGGACCACTGAAGTGCATTCCAAATCTGCAAAAGGAGCAAGAAAAATCTT
This sequence comes from Triticum dicoccoides, assembly GCF_002162155.2. NCBI lineage: Eukaryota > Viridiplantae > Streptophyta > Magnoliopsida > Poales > Poaceae > Triticum > Triticum dicoccoides. The sequence continues at coordinate 192,055,543 of NC_041392.1, forward strand.
ATAAACCAAAGATAGATACATGCAGGCAATAATTGCATGACTACATGAGCCATCAACTCAAAGAGCAAAAGATCACCAACAGTCAACCATCACTCCCAAGCAAGATCAAGAAAGAACCTCCACACTCACCACTCAGATCCATCAACCTTCCCACCAAAGTGAGAGAGAAGTGAGTCCTGTCACAAGCCACAACTGGACTTAACAAAGTTATCACTTGAGAGTTCATGTCGCCCCTCCTATCCTAGTCCTATATATGGCACTGGCGAGGCCACTGAACCTGTCCAACCGCCCACTAACTGTAATCATGCAACACTATGGATGCAGATGTAGCACTCCCCACTCGGGAATAAACAAGATTTGTTAGGGATCCGCAAAGAGCGGTGCCCTCTTTCTTTCTTTCTTTCCCATCAGAAAAGGAGAGGAAAGAAAAGCGGCTCCCAATCCCCCATCACCCACCCGAAAACGACGCCTTTAGCCCCTCGCAGGCGCATTTTACCACGATCGATTGGAAACGGTGCTGCAGGCGCATCAATGGCGTCCTTTACCGCCATCAATGGCGCCCTTTACTGTCACATCGAAACGCAGACTTTCTTGCAGAGAAAACCGAGGGAAAGCGGGAAATCATCATGGAGCCGGCAGGGGGTGCCACGCGCTTTCGGCTTTTGATCTGCGGAATGCGGAGGCACGGAATCTCGCGGTCGCTGCAGTAAAAAGAGTAAACGGCGGCGCGCATGAACGGCGGCGCAGATCTAAACATGGCCGGATCACGGTCCGGTAACGGCGGGAGGAAGAGGGACAAGAGCCGGAGATCGAAGCAGGGGAAATGCTGCCATGAAAGAACAAGAAAAGGTGCGAGAAATCTCACCGGAATGGCGTCGTCGTCGGGGCCTTGAGGGGTGGTAGATCTTCGCGCGTCCGGGGATGAGACAAAGAGGAAGGAGAAGGAAGGACGAGGAGCGCCCGGAGGAGGCGGATCGAGTCACGGGGTACCCGACCAAGGAGCTGCCTGTGGGCTCTCGTGCTGCGCGGCTCGGGAGTTGCGACGAGTGAGAGGTGGTGGGTCGTTGGAGGAGTGTATGCGCAGTAGTAGGAGTAGTAGTGGTGGTAAAGAGGGAAGGGGAGGCGCGCAGGAGGCGGAGAAAGGCGACGTGCCGGGCGCTGAAAGGCCAGCTTTCTCTTTCGTCCACGCTGAAATCGCTGTGGATTCGTTCGCGGAGGTGATGATTCTGTCGAAATTTTGGGGCTCCGGCTGATGGGGAGACGACGTGACGGGGTTATCCCAAAAATGACATGGATGGCCGCCCTCTGCATGGACCTTTGTGTCGGCACCCGGAGCTTGCAGCCGGGAGCAAGTTTCAGGTGGAGCAATCCAGCGACGTCGGAGATGCTCCCTCAGTCTCGACCTCGGTCCCCAATTACTCGTCTTAAAAATAGATGAACTCAATGTATGTAAAATTCAAAATATGTCAAAATACATTTATTTCTGCGACAAATAATTTGAGACGGGGGAAGTGTTGGAAATATGAGCAATTTATCGAATGATTTTATTAATAAAAATACTAGATAAAGCACGACTAGGATAGCAGTGATAAAACAAGTCATGCAATTTGACAAAGAGAGGGTAAACAGCATCTTCATATATAAACTGTAACTAAACACATCTAGAGCAGATAGTATAGCAAGTTGCGTATATGAAACAGAGTCTAACATATCTAGGGCAAACATTATAAGAAGGAACTGTAGCAGGGCCTCTAATAGAAAGAGAAAGAACATGTACGGGACAGCAGCAGCAGAAGCGCCGGACTTGGGGTCGGTGTCCTCGCCGGCCATGTCGTCGAGGAGGTTGTCAACGTCGGGGAAGTAGTCGTCGGAGTCCGGGGCGTCCGTGACAAAGAAGTCAGTAGTCGTGCTGAGCGCTCCCCAAAAACCTTATCACCCTTCTCCCATACAGAACTCAAAGAGGTGGAGTTTCGGAGGCCTACTGTCCCGACCTGCAGTGGACGCCGCAAGCCGGGATGGGAAAGATCATAGCAGCAGCCCAGTGCTCAGGAACTTTGTGGTGAGAGGAAAATGATCTTCTCGTGCGTATCTCTGAGAGGAGCGATCTCCCTTTTATAGGCGCAAGAGAAGGAGGCGAGAGGCTGCGCCGGGAGCTGAAGGGAACGAGGGAGACGAAACGAATAGGCAGCAGGCGAAGAGGTGTGTCGTTCGTATTCAATCTCCACTACAGCAAAACGTTTCAGCTTCCGCGTGACCTTTCGTATACCCGTCGTGCGTAATAAAAATTTAGACATCGGCTCGGCTCATTCCCGCAACCCGCGGCACGTCGTGACGTGGCGTGGCGTGGCGAGGCGGTCGTCGGAGGAGTGTGCATGGATGTCTCTCTTGTTCTCATCCTCATACATGTGGAGAAAGAGCCTCCCTTATAAAGAGGTCCAACTCCCTCTAAACTAGCAATGTGGGGCTAAACTTTAGTTCTACCTCTTACCTTGCACGAATGGGCTGCGTGGGCATCTAGGATTTATTAGAAATTTTCTGAAACTGCTAATGGGCTAGGCCCAAAATAGACAAAATTCCAGCAATTCCCCACCAGATCCCAAAGGCACGCAAAATTTGCCTTTGGTTCCAAAACACTGTTTTATATACCGGTACTGTAGTGGAGACTGTTAAGTTAAACTTCCACCTAAAACTCTAGACTATGATGAAGCTATGTACCTAGGGTAGGGTCATGGATCTATCCAAGATACCCTCCCCAAGGACATCTCTAAAGGAACCAGGAGCATTCGAAGAAAAATCATCATTCACTCGACCATAAAGCTAGGTTCCACTAGACAGTCTTGAAGACACTCGACCGTATGGACAATCACTCGACTACCAGAAGATCTAGAGCCATTGCACTCTGCAACGGTTGGGAATTAAGTCATAGCTTTATGGGTCATTATGTATCTTTATGGCAGGCGTTACCAGTAACGTCTCCATCTTTATGCACCTTAAACCCTTTGTAACTGAGGGCGGGAGGGGTTTGGCGAACTCTATATAAGCCACCCCCCTTCTCAGGGACAAGGGTTCGCACCCCCTGTAACACACACGCATATAATCCAGTCGACCGCCTCCTGGCTCCGAGACGTAGGGTTGTTACTTCCTTTGAGAAGGGCCTGAACTCGTAAAACTCGTGTGAACAACTCCTCCATAGATAGGATCTTGCCTCTACATCCCTACCCCCCATTCTACTGTCAGACTTAGAACCACGATAGTTGGCGCCCACCATGGGGCCGGTGTCTTAGCGACTTGTTGGAGAAGTTGTGATTTTTCCGATCCCCTTCAACATGGTTTCAGGCGGAGGTTTGGCCAAGGGCCACGAGATCCGTCTCGGTGCGCTCGTATTCATCGCCGACGACTCTGCTTGGCTCCAGGAAGCGCCACTCGACCTCGAGGCGCTCCCTGTCCGCGGGGCAACGCACTTTCGCGCATGCATCCGTGACGTCCTCCTGCGGCAGCCGTCGACTCAGTATCGGTAGGCTCCCGTACCGACCTCCCTCCCTGCAGCCCGCCGGGGCAAACGTTCCGGCCGGTCGAGGCTTCAGCGGTGGGTGAGGCACGCGGTGGCTCGCCAATCGGCCACTCCCCAGGTCACGGCAATCGAGCCCGACGAAACTCTCTACGGCCCGTTCGACCTGTCGACTGGCTCCGTAGAGACCGCATCCGAGTGTGACAGCAGCGACCCCGCGGCAGAAGTTTTGATGGTCAATGGACGACGTAGTCCTCCTGGCTTCACCCGTGAAGACGGAGGTGATGGTGACGGCGATTCGTCGCGTGTCCACGAAGAGTACCGACCCGAACCCCTCTCTTCACAGAGGAGGGAGGAACTTCGCCATCGGAACATGGATGCACTTCACACTCCTATCGTTGGAGAAACCATTGAGGCCCAGGCCTTGGAGGAGGCGCGCCTGGCCAACTTGGCTGAGCGCACTCGACTAGAGAACCTCCAACGCGCACTCGACGAGCGTGCTCGGCAGCGTGCTCCCGAATTGAGTCGATGTCAACTTTTTCCACCTCCAAATCAGGTATACCGAACTCCAATCCAGAATCTTGCAGCTGCGGCCCAAATAGCGGAGTCAATTCAACCTTCCCAATCAGAAGCTGGTCGAGGTTTGGTGCAGATCCGGGTTTTTCTCCGAGCCACGGGAGAGCAGAATACAGTAGTATCTCAGTCACGGAATAGGATTCACAGCAGATCCGTAGTTGCGGACACAGTCCAGTCGGCTCACAGCCCGAGATCGCCCCCGAGGCGTGAGGGACGTGGAGACCGACGAGATCAGTACAAAAACCATGAGCAATATGATCACCAACTCGATCACGATGATCGTCGTCGAGGGCCCATGCCTCCCCCAAGGAGTGGATCATATGTGCCTCGGCAGCAGGATGACAGACGCCCTCACAGTGGTGGGCGAAGGATTCCAGTCGACCCCAGGGAACCAGGCTTTGATGCGAGATCTATTCTCGTTCAGGGTCTGGTCGACAGAAACAGAGCTCACAGAGAAGGCCCTGACAGAGATTTTTCAACCAGCAGTAGAATGCATGTCTCAGGCCCAGAGTGCTTCAGCGGAGCCATCAGGGCTGCGGTGATTCCTCCCAACCTCAGGTTGGCGACTGGAGTTAGTAAGTTCACTGGTGAGTCCAAGCCTGACACTTGGCTTGAAGATTACCGAGTGGCTGTACAGATCGGTGGCGGCAACGATGAAGTGGCCATGAAGCACCTTCCTTTGATGCTAGAGGGCTCGGCCAGGGCGTGGCTGAATCAGTTAGCTCCTGGTAGTATTTATACTTGGGAAGGTCTTGCTCGAGTATTTGTCAGAACGTTTGAAGGTACTTGCAAGCGGCCAGCAGGGTTGACAGAATTACAGTGTTGTGTTCAAAAACCGAAGGAAACTTTGAGGGATTATATCCAGAGATGGATCACGTTGCACCACACGGTGGAGAATGTGTCAGATCACCAAGCAATTTGTGCCTTCAAAGAAGGCGTTAAGTATCGGGAGTTGAATCAGAAATTCGGTCGGACAGGAGATATGACTCTGACTCGGATGATGGAGATTGCCACCAAGTACGCCAATGGTGAAGAAGAAGACCGACTCCGGAGTGGCAAACACAAAACAGTCGCTGACGAAACCGAGGGAGGAAACTCCAGTCGGAAGCAGAAGCGCAAAGCCGAGCCAGCCGCTCCTGGTGAAGCCTTAGCCGTGACTCAAAGGAAGTTCAAGGGGAAACCCAAAGGACCATGGAACCCCAAGAAAGTAAAAGATCAGGATGGAAATGATGTGCTGGATTACCATGCCACATTCACACCAAGAAAGATGAAGAGGGTAATTTCATCTACCCAAAGCATACCACTCGACAGTGTCGACTCCTAATCCAGCAATTCCGAGAGAAGCAGCCCAAGGAAAAGGAGAAAGAAACAGACAAAGTTGAGGATGGGGAGAGGACGATGATGGTTACCCGCACGTCAATTCCACTCTGATGATTTTCGCTGACGTTGAGAGTATGTCATCAATAGAGAAGTGAACATGGTTGCTCCGGTGACACCCAGTTATTTGAAGTGGTCTCAGACTGCCATCACATTCGACCAGTCCAATCACCCAGCGCACATAGCCACCCCCGGGAGGCAAGCGCTGGTGGTCGACCCAGTAGTCGAAGGTAATCGATTGACTAAGGTTCTGATGGATGGTGGCAGTGGCCTGAATATACTGTATGCAGAGACGTTGAAAGGAATGGGCATTCCGATGTCCAGACTCAGTGAAAGCAATATGAGTTTCCATGGAGTCATCCCTAGCAAGAAGGAAGCGTCACTCGGCCAGATCACCCTTGATGTAGTGTTCGGTGATTCCAAGAATTACTGCAAAGAAAGTTGACATTTGAAGTCGTAGATTTCCAGAGTGCTTATCATGCTATTTTGGGCAGGCCAGCTTATGCACGTTTTATGGCTCGACCATGTTACGTGTACCTCAAATTGAAGATGCCTGGTCCCAAAGGGGTGATCACTATCACTGTCAATCGAAAGAAAGCAGAAGAGTGCTTCCAGAAGGGCTCAAAGATCGCCGACGCACAGATGGCAGTAGTGGAATTGCAGGAATATCAAAAAAATGCAGATCCGAGTGATTTGTTGCGAGCTAAGAAGCCTACCATGGATTCAGCATTCCAGTCGTCTGGCGAAACAAAGTCGACTCACATTCACCCGACGGACCCCAATGCTGCTCCGACTCACATTTCAACAACACTCGACTCCAAATAGGAAGAAGCACTCATCGAGTTCCTCTGTGAGAACTGGGACATCTTTGCATGGAAACCTTCTGGCATGCCAGGTGTTCCCAGGGGACTGGCTGAGCATCGTTTGCGAGTAGACCCAAAAGTGAAACCAGTCAAAGAACATCTTCGATGGTCCGCCGTACAGAAGAGGAAGGCAATCGGTGAAGAAGTGGCTCGGCTCCTGGCAACTGAGTTTATCCGAGAGATTTACTGCTCCGAGTGGTTAGCTAATGTTGTCATGGTCCCAAAGAAAGAAGACTCACTTCACATGTGCATTGACTTCAAACATATCAATCGGGCCTGCCCGAAAGATCATTTTCCTCTCCCTCGCATCGACCAAATAGTCGACTCGACTGCGGGGTGTGAGTGTTTGTCCTTTTTGGACGCTTATTCCGGGTATCATCAGATCCGTCTGTACGGACCCGATGAGATAAAAACAGCTTTCATCACCCCGTTCGGGTGCTTCTGTTATGTCACTATGCCATTCGGTTTGAAGAACGTTGGAGCCACATTCATGCAGATGATTCAGAAGTGCTTGCTCACCCAGATCAGTCGGAATGTGGAAGCATACATGGATGACATTTTGGTCAAGTCACGTAAAGGTTCCGACCTACTGACTGACCTTGCTGAAACCTTTGCCAACCTCAGAAGGTATGATATCAAGCTTAATCCATCGAAGTGCATGTTTGGAGTTCCAGGCGGAAAATTACTTGATTTTCTCGTTTCCGAACGAGGGATCGACGCTAACCCAGAGAAAGTGGGTGCCATACTCCGGATGAAACGCCCTGTGCCTGTGCACAATGTCCAGAAGCTTACTAGTTGTTTGGCCGCCCTAAGTTGATTCATTTCTCGCCTCGGTGAAAAGGCACTGCCGCTTTATCGACTGATGAAGAAGTCAGACAAGTTCGAGTGGACTCCTGAAGCTGATGTAGCATTTGCAGAGCTTAAAGCCCTGCTTTCCACCCAGCCGATGCTTGCTGCTCCAATCAGCAAAGAGCCTTTACTGCTTTACATTGCAGCCACTGGATAAGTCATCAATACAGTACTTACGGTCGAGCGGGAAGAAGAAGGAAAAGCTTACAAAGTTCAGCGCCCAGTATACTATGTCTCTGAGGTTTTGACTCCATCGAAGCAAAGATATCCACATTATCAGAAGCTTGTTTATGGGATCTATATGACCATGAAGAAGGTTGCACATTACTTCTCGGATCACTCCATTACAGTCGTCAGCGACGCTCCATTATCAGAGATTCTGAACAATAGAGATGCAACTGGTCGAGTGGCAAAGTGAGCGATTTAACTCCTTCCCTTAGATATCAAGTTTGAGGCAAAGAAAGCTATTAAATCCCAAGCAATAGAAGATTTCCTTGCCGAGTGGATTGAACAACAACTGCCGACTCAAGTTCACTCGGAGCACTAGACCATGTTCTTTGATGGTTCCAAGATGCTGAATGGTTCCGGTGCTAGGGTGGTACTGGTATCCCCCCGAGGAGACAAGCTCAGATATGTCCTCCAGATTCACTTTGATTCCTCCAATAACGAAGCAGAATATGAAGCACTCATGTATGGGTTGCGTATGGCCATCTCACCCGGCGTCCGTCGCCTCATGGTCTATGGCGACTCAGATTTGGTAGTCAATCAAGTGATGAAGGAGTGGGATGTCAGAAGTCCAGCCATGACTGGTTACTGCAACGCGGTGAGGAAGTTGGAAAAGAAGTTTGAGGGGTTAGAGCTCCATCATATACCCCGACTGAAAAATCAAGCAGCAGATGATTTAGAAAAGATTGGCTCCAAGAGAGAAGCCATTCCCAGTAATGTGTTCCTGGAGCATATTCACGCACCTTCAGTTCAAGAAGATCCCTTCAATGAAGAGCCCCCGCAGCCTAAGAGTGCCACAGATCTGACTGAAGTCGAGGTCCCAGTCGTGGTCGACTTGGTCACGGAGGTGTTGGTCATCACTCCCGACTGGACAATGCCATACATTGCATATATCCTTAGGAAAGAGCTCCCCGAGGATGAAGAAGAGGCTCGACAGATCGTCCGTCGATCCAAGGCCTTTACTGTAATAAGGGGTCAACTGTTAACAGAAAGTGCAACTGGGGTCAGCCAGAAATGTATAACACCAGAAGAAGGCCGAGTGATCCTCCACGACATCCATTCGGGGACCTGTGATCACCATGCGTCCTCTCGGACCATTGTGGCTAAAGCATAGCGAGCTGGATTTTATTGGCCACGAGCAAATGAAATGGCGAAAGATATAGTCGACAGATGTGAAGGCTGCCAGTTGTCGCACAAACCTGCATCAGCCCTGAAGACCATCCCACTCGTCTGGCCCTTTGCTGTTTGGGGATTGGACATGGTTGGTCCACTGAGGACTGGTAGGAGCGGCTTCACTCATGTGCTTGTAGCAGTCGACAAGTTTACCAAATGGATCGAAGCCAAGCCTATTAAGAATCTTGAAGCTAGTACTGTTGTCAGCTTCATCAGAGAGTTGATTTTCAGATATGGGGTTCCGCATAGCATCATCACTGACAACGGATCGAACTTCGATTCTGATGAGTTTAGAAACTTCCGCGCCTCACAAGGCACACGAGTCGACTATGCTTCAGTCGCCCATCCCTAGTCGAATGGACAAGCAGAAAGAGCAAATGGCCTGATTCTCAAAGGACTGAAACCCCGACTAATGCGAGATCTCAAGCACGCAGCGGGCGCCTGGGTTGATGAACTTCCATCAGTTCTTTGGGGATTGAGGACAACTCCTAATCGGTCGACTGGCCGAACTCCATTCTTTTTGGTCTATGGAGCTGAAGCTGTTCTGCCGAGTGACTTGCTTCATAATGCTCCACGAGTTGAGCTCTTCTCTGAAGATGAAGCAGAATAAGCTCGGCAAGACGCAGTCGACCTCCTAGAGGAGGAAAGAGAGATGGCCTTGATCTGGTCGACCATTTATCAACAAGACTTGCGTCGATTCCATGCTAGACACGTGAAGGGTCGAGCCTTTCAAGAGGGAGACTTGGTTCTTTGAGTGGATCAGCAGAAACCACATAAGCTCACCCCAGCTTGGGAAGGTCCCTTCATTGTCACCAGAGTGCTCCACAATGGAGCATGCCACCTTTACAGTGTCGAACATAAGAAGGACGAGCCACGGGCTTGGAACGCGGAGCTGCTCCGCCCCTTTTATACTTAAGTATTCATTCGAATAAAATGCAATAAGAAATACAATTGTAATTTGTTTATCAAAGACAAGAGCTTTACAGTCCTCTGGCACGATTGTTGTTGCTTTTGTTTACGTCTGAAAACCCCCAGTGGGTGACTTAGCCGCGAATTCGTTTCACCTAAGTTCGAAAAAAATCCTACCGAGTGGCGAGCAAGCCTCTCACTCAGGGGCTTAGCTGCGAATCTGTTTCGCCTAAGTTTGTAAAATCCTACCGAGTGGTGAGCAAGCCTCCCACTCGGGGGCTTAGCTGCAGTCCAGTACTCGCCTAAGTTTGTAAAATCCTACCGAGTGGTGAGCCATACTCCCACTCGGGGCTTAGCTGCAGTCCAGTACTCGCCTAAGTTTGTAAAATCCTACCGAGTGGTGAGCCAGCCTCCCACTCGGGGGCTTAGCTACAGTCCAGTACTCGCCTAAGTTTGTAAAATCCTACCGAGTGGTGGGCC
>NC_041392.1:192065901-192134532 GCF_002162155.2 Triticum dicoccoides
TTCCACTCGGGGGCTTAGCTGCAGTCCAGTACTTGCCTAAGTTTTTAAAATCCTACCGAGTGGCGAGCAATCCTCCCACTCGGGGGCTTAGCTGCAGTCCAGTACTCGCCCAAGTTTGTAAAATCCTACCGAGTGGTGAGCAATCCTCCCACTCGGAGGCTTAGTTGCAGTCCAGTACTCGCCTAAGTTTGTAAAATCCTACCGAGTGGCGAGCAATCCTCCCATTCGGAGGCTTAGCTGTAGTCCAGTACTCGCCTAAGTTTGTAAAACCCTACCGAGTGGTGAGCAATCCTCCCACTCGGAGGCTTAGCTGCAGTCTAGTACTTGCCTAAGTTTGTAAAAACCTACGGAGTGGTGAGCCGTCCTTCTCCTTTGGAGCTGCGCCACAAATACAACATGCGCTCCATCCTTGTCCGCAAGGACGACGAGGCGCAGGTCGACTGCAACCTCCTTCTTCGAGCTACGCCACAAATACAACGTGCGCTTCATCCTTGTCCGCAGGGACAACGAGGCGCCGGTCGACTGCAACCTTCTCCTTTGAGCTACGCCACAAATACAACATGCGCTCCATCCTTGTCCGCAAGGACAACAAGGCACAGTTTGATTGAAGTCTCTGTTTCAAGGCTGCATCACAAACACGAAGGTCACTCCAAATAGGGAACATATTCTAAAAGCAATCACAAACATATTCAAAAGTAGTTCGGATAAATCCTAAAGTTCCAAGCGACAAATCAAAAGTATTCGAGCATCAAGCCCGAAGGATTTTAATGGTTATAGCAACCACTCAGCATTCCGAGGCAAAATTAAGAGAGGTTGAAATCTCATAGTTTGTTCACTCGGCTGGAGGAGGACTGGCGGGTTCGACAAATTCTTCCAAGTCGATTCCATCTGCGATCTGAGTAGCAGCAGCGATGAAATTCTCCATAAAGGACCAGAAGTCGTGCCTTTTGGTGTTGGCGATCTTGATCGCCACCATCTTGTCTTCACGAGCTTCCTTGTAGTGGACCCTTACCAAAGACAGCGCCACATCACCACCACACCGGGCGGAGGACTTCTTCCACTCTTGCGCTCGACCAGGAATCTCATTGAGCCGAGCCATCAGAGATTCGAGGTCATTTTGAAGCGTCGCCCTTGGCCAGAGTGATGAGTCGATCCGTGAAACTGCCACCTTGAGACGAGCGAGGTAACTTGTGACACTGGCGACACGGGATTCCAGTCGAAGCACGTTCATGGCAGCTTCGTCGCCGACCGGAGAAACGATAGGGTCTAAACCCATCTCGATCCTTCCAGTTTCCTCGTCAAAGTTTTGGCAGAATTCTGCAGTCAAAGAGTTAGTGAGTCGACTGGACAAGATTAACTTGCAAGCAGTAAAGTAGTTGGATTAAAAGGAGTACCTTCCAGCATAAGATAGAGCTTCTTAGCAAGAGTTCTCAGATAGGCTTCCGTGTCATTTCTCTTACGGACCACGGACTCCAGCTTCTCATTCAGAGCAATCTTATCCTTCTTCAGACGAGTTACCTCTCGGTTGGACTCATTGAGACAGGACTTCAGCTTGTTCACCTCTCCTTCCAACGCTCCGACCAAAGCCAGCTTCTGGTCTGCAAGGGCAGTCTTATCTTGAGCTTCCTTCCGAGCAGCCGCAAGGTCTGAGTCCTTCTCTAGAGCCAACCTCATTTTTTCTGCAAAAAGAAGCAATCGGATCAAACAAGAGATCGAAGAAATATCTTAAAAGACGATCGACGTGAACAGTCGACAAGCAGTTACCTTCCATACCAGCGGCTTCATCTTGAGCTTTCTTCAACTTTTGTTGGGCCAGCTCCAAGTCGAGGTTGATTTGCCTCTGCTTCTCCTCAAATTCGGCAAACTTAGAAATGAGAGTACAAGATTTCTGCAGAAGATAAAAAGACATGTCAATCGACAAAATCAAAGATTATTTACTTCCGAGTGAATAAAACTTAAAGGTTTGCTCAGACCCCAGCCGACTGCCCGCAGTCGACCGCGGTCTCGGGGACTACACCCAGCGGGTGCACTTGGCGTGCCCCCATTGATCCAGACCCCACTCGACCGGTCCGCCCGGGTCGAGTGAAAAAAAGAAGAACTATTCAGACCCCGGCCGACTGCCAGCAGTCGACCGCGGTCTCGGGGACTACACCCAATGGGTGCACTTGACGTGCCCCCACTGGTTCAGATCCCATTCGACCGGTCCGCCCGCGTCGAGTGGAAGAAAATAAAGTGAAAAGAACTCAGACCCCAGTCGACTACCCACAGTCGACTGCGGTCTCGGGGACTACACCCAGTGGGTGCACTTAGCGTGCCCCACCGGTTCAGATCCCACCCGCCCAGGCCGAGTGGAAGAGCGCAAATACCAAAGACAACAAAACACCCAGTGGGTGTACAGATTCGACGCAAACAATAAGAGATGGTATGAAAGAAAATATTTCAGGTAGCATATCCTAATAGAACAAGGTCAGTCGAAAGTCTACTTACCTGGACATTGGCCCGGAGAGCCGCGCTGGCATAGTAAGTGGCCTGGCTGTTCTCGTGCACCGTCTTCATCCGTTCCATCATCATGTTAGCCTGACGGATGGCTTCCGCAGCCGCGTCCGACTGACTTTCTGGAACATGGTAGTTGGTGAAGAAGGGGGCAGACGACCCAGGTGCAGCAGCTTGGAGCTCCGAAGCGTGAGGTTGGACGACTGAAGGAAACACCAGTACAATCGACGGTGCAGGGCGCTCACTCGACAATGGGACAGCGAAAGTTATAGAGGCCCCACCTACGTCTTCAGATGGCCGGGCGGTTGGTGTTGTCATCGGTCCCTGCTGAGACGTCTTGCCAACTGCTACTTTTTTGTTCTTCCTAGGCCTAGGGGCCACATCTTCATCATCATCCGGAAGATCGGTGACGTTGGGTGGAGCTGTAGGGGAATCAGTCGACCCCAAGTGAATCGCTAGAATTTAATCGACCAAGTAATCAAGAACAAGATCATGAGAGTTTTACCTGGGTTGGAGGTAACCGCGTCTTCCATTTCCTCGTCTCGGTATTGGTATGAAGAAGTTCTAGATGTAGCAGCACTACAAATGTCAACATTTAGTCGGTTATGTTCTGTTGCTCGAGTCGACCAAAAGAACGGGTCAGATGATTACCCGGAGATGGTGGGGACGGTCACTTTGATTCTGGGCAAAGCCTTCGGTGGTTTGGAGGGGGTGGCTTTCGATCCTTTCGGCGCGGGAGGCGGCGCAATCTTGAGCTGTTTCGATACCTTCTCAGTCGGAGCGGGAGAAGACGTCCGAGGGCGCTTCGAAGGTTGCCTAGTCGGTGCGGCCGCCAGGTCAGGGGTGCTCGCCGGGTCTTGGGCGTTCTTGGACCTCCTCTCTCTGCGACGAGGCGAGTCGACCTCCTCGTCATCACTCGAGTCGTCGCTCTCCTCGTCCTCCTCTGCATCCGAGTGCCACTTGCCACTCTCGCCCCCGCTCGCCCCTTCCTCGACATCTTGCTCCTACACTCCATTGGGCATCGAGTACATATCAATAAGAGCCTGAAAAGACAATGAGCGAAAGAAATACAGTCGATTGTCAACAAGATGTTACACAGTGAATGTATTAGATACTTGACAATGCAGAATCATACCTGTTCCGGCTGGCGGGAATGGTCGAATGGAATCACCCTCCTAGACCCCCGGGGATTATCTTTGTTGCCGGTGATTCCTCTCAGCCACTTCTCCACCGTGTCTTCACTAACGTCCTCCGGGTGGATCCGAGTAGAGTCCTCGAGTCCCAAGTACATCCACATCGAATGATCACGGGCTTGGAGTGGTTGGATGCGTCGACTGAGAAAGACCTCCAGCAGGTCCATACCAGTCACTCCGTCGCGGACAAGTTGGACGACCCGCTCGACCAACACCTTCACCTACGCCTTCTCTTCCGGGATCATCCTCAAGGAGGAGGGCTTTTCCACTCAAGCCAAAGAAAAGGGGGAAGTCCAGTCGACTGACCCGGGGTCGGCTGGTCTTTGCAGTAAAACCAGGTCGACTGCCAGCCCCGGACCGAGTCGGGAAGGATCATAGCTGGGAAGGTGCTATTGTTCCTCATTTGGATTCTAAGGCCCCCGCACATCTGTATCACGTGCGTCCTCTCGTCACTCGGGTTGGCCTTCTTGACCGACTGGGAGCGACATGTGAATATGTGCTTCAAGAGACCCTAGTGCGGTCGGCAACCCAAGAAATTTTTGCACATTTACACGAAGGCAGCAAGGTACACGATGGTGTTTGGAGTAAAGTGGTGGAGTTGAGCCCCGAAGAAGTTCAGAAAACCACGAAAGAAAGGGTGGGGAGGCAAAGAAAACCCGCGGTCGACATGAGTGGCGAGGAGAACGCACTCACCCTCCTGCGGCCGCGGCTCGATCTCGTTCCCCGGGAGCCGCGCCGATTCATGGGGATCAGTCCCCCCTCAACTAGATCATCGAGGTCGTCTTGGCTGATCATCGAGCGGATCCAGTCGCCCTGGATCCAGCCCGACGGCAGGCTGGACCTTGACGAGGATCCACCCCGGCTGGTCCTCTTTCCTTTCGCCTTCGCCGTCGCCTTCTTTATGCGCTCCAACGCCACTGTCTTCTCCTTCCCCATGGCAGCGAATCAAGTCCGAGCGGGGCTACGATGCCGAGAGCGGAAGCAGGCGCAGCGGAGAAATTGGAGGAAGAAGAAGGAGAATGAGGGCGCACTGTTCAAAAGCCCGGTCCGGTGCCTTTTATAAGGACACTTCTGAGTGACTGACTTGTAGGCCCGGGCGATCTCATCAAATCCCGCAACAGTCACGCGCGTGATACGTGGCAAAAAAGGTGGCGCGGGGATCGAGGCAACCTGCCTAATCCATCTCGATTACCGCGGCCTCCCCCGCCCGGGGCGCTTCCCAAAATTCGAATCCCACGAAATCTATGGACAGCAGAACAACTTGTCAGACGGAAGACATCCTCCACATCATCACTCGAAACTTTTCAGTAAAAGTTCATTCGATAAAAAGTAAGAATGGATCAAGGCGAATGAAAAAGAAGTTGGTGTCATCACCTCAGTTCACTGATCCAGAAGAAGGCATACTCGTAGCATGAAAAATGAGTCAGAAGTGTTCTCAACTCCTTCCCCACTCAAACCCTGATCCATTCGGGGGCTAATGATGAAGCTATGTGAAGGAAATATGCCCTAGAGGCAATAATAAAGTTATTATTTATTTCCTTATATCATGATAAATGTTTATTATTCATGCTAGAATTGTATAAACCGGAAACATAATACATGTGTGAATACATAGACAAACAGAGTGTCACTAGTATGCCTCTACTTGACTAGCTCGTTAATCAAAGATGGTTATGTTTCCTAACCATGGACAAAGAGTTGTTATTTGATTAACGGGATCACATCATTAGGTGAATGATCTGATTGACATGACCCATTCCATTAGCTTAGCACCCGATCATTTAGTATGTTGCTATTGCTTTCTTCATGACTTATACATGTTCCTATGACTATGAGATTATGCAACTCCTATTTGCCGGAGGAACACTTTGTGTGCTACCAAACGTCACAACGTAACTGGGTGATTATAAAGGTGCTCTACAGGTGTCTCCAAAGGTACATGTTGGGTTGGCGTATTTCGAGATTAGGATTTGTCACTCCGATTGTCGGAGAGGTCTCTATGGGCCCTCTTGGTAATGCACATCACATAAGCCTTGCAAGCATTGCAACTAATGAGTTAGTTGTGAGATGATATATTATGGAACGAGTAAAGAGACTTGCCGGTAACGAGATTGAACTAGGTATTGAGATACCGACGATCGAATCTCGGGCAAGTAACATACCGATGACAAAGGGAACAACGTATGTTGTTATGCGGTCTGACCGATAAAAGATCTTCGTAGAATATATAGAAGCCAATATGAGCATCCAGGTTCCGCTATTGGTTATTGACCGGAGACGTGTCTCGGTCATGTCTACATTGTTCTCGAACCCGTAGGGTCCGCATGCTTAAGGTTTCGATGACAGTTATATTATGAGTTTATGCATTTTGATATACCGAACTTTGTTCGGAGTCCCGGATGTGATCACGGACATGACGAGGAGTCTCGAAATGGTCGAGACATAAAGATTGATATATTGGAAGCCTATATTTGGATATTGGAAGTGTTCCGGGTGAAATCGGGATTTTACCGGAGTACCGGGAGGTTACCGGAACCGCCCGGGAGGTATATGGGCCTTAGTGGGCTTTAGTGAAAGAGAGGAGAGGTGGACAGGGTTGGGCCACGCGCCCCTCCCCCCTAGTCCGAATAGGACAAGGAGAGGGGGGCGGCGCCCCCCCCCTTCCTTCTCTCTCTCCTCTTTCCCCCTCCCGAATCCTATTCCAACTAGGAAAGGGGGGAATCCTACTCCCGGTGGGAGTAGGACTCCTCCTGGCGCGCCCTCCTCCTAGCCGGCCGCACCCCCTCCTTGATCCTTTATATACGGGGGCAGGGGGCACCCCTAGACACACAAGTTGATCCACGTGATCATATTCTTAGCCGTGTGCGGTGCCCTCTTCCACCATAATCCTCGATAATATTGTAGCGGTGCTTAGGCGAAGCCCTGCGACGGTAGTACATCAAGATCGTCACCATGCCGTCGTGCTGATGGAACTCTTCCCCGACACTTTGCTGGATCGTAGTCCGGGGATCGTCATCGAGCTGAACGTGTGCTAGAACTCAGAGGTGCCGTAGTTTCGGTGCTTGATCGGTCGGGCCGTGAAGACGTACGACTACATCAACCGTGTTGTACTAACGCTTCCGCTGTCGGTCTACAAGGGTACGTAGATCACACTCTCCCCTCTCGTTGCTATGCATCACCATGATCTTGCGTGTGCGTAGGGAACTTTTTGAAATTACTACGTTCCCCAACAGTGGTATCAGAGCCTAGGTTTTATGTGTTGATGTTATATGCACGAGTAGAACACAAGTGAGTTGTGGGCGATATAAGTCATACTGCTTACCAGCATGTCATACTTTGGTTCGGCGGTATTGTTGGACGAAGCGGCCCGGACCGACATTACGCGTACGCTTACGCGAGACCGGTTCTCCCGACGTGCTTTGCACAAAGGTGGCTAGCGGGTGACAGTTTCTCCAACTTTAGTTGAACCGAGTGTGGCTACGCCCGGTCCTTGCGAAGGTTAAAATAGCACCAACTTGACAAACTATCGTTGTGGTTTTGATGCGTAGGTAAGATTGGTTCTTGCTTAAGCCCGTAGCAGCCACGTAAAACTTGCAACAACAAAGTAGAGGACGTCTAACTTGTTTTTGCAGGGCATGTTGTGATGTGATATGGTCAAGACATGATGCTAAATTTTATTGTATGAGATGATCATGTTTTGTAACCGAGTTATCGGCAACTGGCAGGAGCCATATGGTTGTCGCTTTATTGTATGCAATGCAATCGCGCTGTAATGCTTTACTTTATCACTAAGCGGTAGCGATAGTCGTGGAAGCATAAGATTGGCGAGACGACAAAGATGCTACGATGGAGATCAAGGTGTCGCGCCGGTGACGATGGTAATCACGACGGTGCTTCGAAGATGGAGATCACAAGCACAAGATGATGATGGCCATATCAGATCACTTATATTGATTGCATGTGATGTTTATCTTTTATGCATCTTATCTTGCTTTGATTGATGGTAGCATTATAAGATGATCTCTCACTAATTATCAAGAAGTGTTCTCCCTGAGTATGCACCGTTGCGAAAGTTCTTCGTACTGAGACACCACGTGATGATCGGGTGTGATAGGCTCTACGTTCAAATACAACGGGTGAAAACAGTTGCACACGCGGAATACTCAGGTTATACTTGACGAGCCAAGCATATACAGATATGGCCTCGGAACACGAAGACCGAAAGGTCGAGCGTGAATCATATAGTAGATATGATCAACATAGTGATGTTCACCAATGAAACTACTCCATCTCACGTGATGATCAGACATGGTTTAGTTGATTTGGATCACGTAATCACTTAGAGGATTGGAGGGATGTCTATCTAAGTGGGAGTTCTTTAAGTAATATGATTAATTGAACCTAAATTTATCATGAACTTAGTACCTGATAGTATCTTGCTTATTTATGTTTGATTGTAGATAGATGGCCCGTGCTGTTGTTCCGTTGAATTTTAATGCGTTCCTTGAGAAAGCAAAGTTGAAAGATGATGGTAGCAATTACACGGACTGGGTCCGTAACTTGAGGATTATCCTCATTGCTGCACAGAAGAATTACGTCCTGGAAGCACCGCTGGGTGCCAGGCCTACTGCTGGAGCAACACCAGATGTTATGAACGTCTGGCAGAGCAAAGCTGATGACTACTCGATAGTTCAGTGTGCCATGCTTTATGGCTTAGAATCGGGACTTCAACGACGTTTTGAACGTCATGGAGCATATGAGATGTTCCAGGAGTTGAAGTTAATATTTCAAGCAAATGCCCGGATTGAGAGATATGAAGTCTCCAATAAGTTTTATAGCTGCAAGATGGAAGAGAACAGTTCTGTCAGTGAGCATATACTCAAAATGTCTGGGTATAATAATCACTTGATTCAATTGGGAGTTAATCTTCCAGATGATTGCGTCATTGACATAATTCTCCAATCACTGCCACCAAGCTACAAGAGCTTCGTGATGAACTATAATATGCAAGGGATGAATAAGACTATTCCCGAGCTCTTCGCAATGCTGAAAGCTGCGAAGGTAGAAATCAAGAAGGAGCATCAAGTGTTGATGGTCAACAAGACCACTAGTTTCAAGAAAAAGGGCAAAGGGAAGAAGAAGGGGAACTTCAAAAAGAGCAGCAAGCAAGTTGCTACTCAAGAGAAGAAACCCAAACCTGGACCTAAGCCTGAAACTGAGTGCTTCTACTACAAGCAGACTGGTCACTGGAAGCGGAACTGCCCCAAGTATTTGGCGGATAAGAAGGATGGCAAGGTGAACAAAGGTATATGTGATATACATGTTATTGATGTGTACCTTACTAATGCTCGCAGTAGCACCTGGGTATTTGATATTGGTTCTGTTGCTAATATTTGCAACTCGAAACAGGGACTACGGATTAAGCGAAGATTGGCTAAGGACGAGGTGATGATGCGCGTCGGAAATGGTTCCAAAGTCAATGTGATCGCAGTCGGCACGCTACCTCTACATCTACCTTCGGGATTAATATTAGACCTAAATAATATTGTAGCGGTGCTTAGGCGAAGCCCTGCGACGGTAGTACATCAAGATCGTCACCATGCCGTCGTGCTGGCGAAACTCTTCCCCGACACTTTGCTGGATCGGAGTCCAGGGATCATCATCGAGCTGAACGTGTGCTAGAACTCGGAGGTGCCGTAGTTTCAGTGCTTGATCGGTCGGGCCATGCAGACATACGACTACATCAACCGCATTGTACTAACGCTTCCGTTGTCGGTCTACAAGGGTACGTAGATCACACTCTCCCCTCTTGTTGCTATGCATCACCATGATCTTGCGTGTGCGTAGGAAATTTTTTGAAATTACTACGTTCCCCAACACTATGTACCTAGGGTAGGGTCATGGATCTGTCCGAGATACCCTCCCCAAGAACATCTCTAAAGGAACCAGGAGCATTCAAAGAAAAACCATCATCCACTTGACCATAAAGCTAGGTTCCACTTGACAGTCTCGAAGACACTCGACCGTATGGACAATCACTCGACTACCAGAAGATCTAGAGCCATTCCACTCTGCAACGGTTGGGAATTAAGTCATAGATTTATGGGTCATTATGTATCTTTATGGCAGGCATTACCAGTAACGTCTCCATCTTTATGCACCTTAAACCCTTTGTAACTGAGGGCGGGAGGGGTCTGGCGAACTCTATATAAGCCACCCCCTCCTCAGGGACAAGGGTTCGCACCCCTATAACACACACGCATATAATACAGTCGACCGCCTCCGGGCTCCGAGACGTAGGGCTGTTACTTCCTCTGAGAAGGGCCTGGACTCGTAAAACTTGTGTGAACAACTCCTCCATGGCTAGGATCTTGCCTCTACATCCCTACCCCCATTCTACTGTCATACTTAGAACCACGACAGGCCACACTGGTAAGAAACTTAAACAGTGGACTAGGCCTTGAACTGCAAGTTTTCTGCGAATCTAGCTTCACATAAAGCCTTGACTGATACATGGCTACCGTGGGTCTTCCCCGCGGGTGGAGCTTATGCATCATACTCCGAGATCTTTCATGAGTTTACTAGAGAGAACTCTACTCTCATAGATTGCGACTTTTAACAATCAGACTCATATAGGTGCGATCTTCAAAAGATGTTCTGCAGGACGACATCTCTGCTTCAATGAGCCACTTAGAACACATTAAGATATACATCTACCCGCCATGCAGATTAGGAGAGTATTGCATCTTCATGGAGTGGTATTGTTAATAGTAAGGATACTCTCCTCTCAGTTGACCAATAGCTTGTCTTCCACATCTAATTCAGAGGATCTCCGATCACATAGACTAGGTTACCACTGTGAACAACTCATACTGTGGGTCTCATACTCATCTCCCTCGATGCATTATCTATCACATTACATGATAGACCCTCAGTGAAAGGATCTGCCGGATTTTTAGACGTTTGGATATAATCCAATGCAATAATTTCGGAGTTTCTCATTTTCCTTATAGACTTTAACCTTCTCTGAACGTGTCTTGATGACTTCATGTTATCTTTTGAGCTGCCCACTTTCGTGATTACAGTTTGATTGTCGCAGTTCATAAGGATACCCAGTACAGCTTTCTCAACAACCGACAAGTCATTCAAGAGACGACAAAGCCAATCTGCTTCGACTGTAGTTGTATCTAGTGCTGTGAGTTCTTCTTCCATTGTTGACCTCGTTAAGATGGTCTGCTTGCAAGACTTCCAAGAAACAACGCCACCTCCATGAGTGAATACATATCCGCTCGTGACCTTTATCTCATCAGCATCTGAGATCCAGTTTGAGTCACTATACCCTTCAAGCACCTTTGAGTTCCCGGTGTAGTGAATTCCATAATTCGCAGTGCCTTTCAAATAACGCAAAACTCTCTCTAGAGCTTTCTAATGCACATCTCCTCGTTTTGAGACAAACTGACTCAGTTTGCTAACAGCAAAAGAGATGTCAGGTCTTGTAGCACTGGCTAAGTACATAAGCGAGCCAATAATATGAGAATATTTCAATTGATCTCTAGCAATTCTTCGATTCTTTCAAAGTAACACACTCGCATCATATGGTGTTGGAGAGGGCTTGCAGTCACTATAGCCAAAGTGACTCAAGATCTTTTTCACATAGTGAGATTGAAGCAATGTAATCCCACCATCATCGTCTCTCAACAACTTGATGTTCAGAATGACATCAGCCACTCCTAAATCCTTCATCTCAAAGCAGCGAGATAGGAAATCCTTGACCTCCTTAATAACATTCAGATTTGTCCCGAAAATCAGTATGTCATCAACATACAAGCAAAGGATAACTCCCTCGCCCCCACCATGGCAATAGTACACACATTTGTCAGCTTCGTTTACAACAAAGCCTGTAGCTGTTAAAGTTCTTTCAAACTTCTAATGCCACTATTTGGGTGCTTGCTCGAGTCCATACAAAGACTTCAGCAACTTGCACACTTTTCCTTCCTGACCATCTAGTACAAACCCATCTGGCTGTTCCATATAAATTTCCTCGTCCAACTCTCCATTTAGGAAAGAAGTCTTAACATCCATTTGATGAACGAGAAGACCATGTGAGGCAGCTAGTGAAAGTAGAAATCGAATAGTGGTTAGTCGAGCCACAGGTGAGTAAGTATCAAAGAAGTCTTCCCCTTCCTTTTGGGTATAACCCTTAGCCACGAGCCGAGCCTTGTACTTTTCAATAGTACCATCAGGCCTAAGCTTCTTCTTGAATACCCATTTGCATCCTATAGGTTTGCACCCATAAGGACGATCAGTTATCTCCCAAGTTTCATTCGCCAAGAAGGAATTCATCTCAGTACGAACCGATTCCTTTTAGTAGTCAGCATCATCAGATGCATAGGCCTCTGAAATATAACTGAGAGTGTCATCTATGAGATACAAAGAAAATCATCACCAAAGGACTTTGCAGTCCTCTGTCTCTTGCTCCTAATAGGAACTTTATTATTCTCCTCCACAGGATTTTCAAAGTGTTCCATCGAAATGGCAGGTTCGGTAATTATAATTGGTTCTTGATTCAATGAACTAGGCATCCCTGATTAGATGAGGTAGCCATATCCTTCATTGGAAAGATATCTTCAAAGAAAGTCGCATCATTCGACTCCATGATCGTACATACATGCATGTATGGTATCTCGGGTATTACAACCAAGAATCTATAATCAATGCTATGAAAAGCATATCCCAGGAAAACACAATCCACGGTCTTTGGTCCAAGCTTGCGCTTCTTTGGAATTGGCACATTGACTTTCTCAAAACAACACCAGGTTCATAGATAAGAGAGTTTTATTCTTTTCTTCTCCCATTCCTCGAATGGATTTATCTCTTTATTCTTTGTAGGAACTCGGTTTAGGACATGACATGCAGTCAATATCGCCTCCCCCCACCATGCCTTGGAGAGACCCGATGTGTCTAACATGGCGTTAACCAAATCCATTAGAGTACGACTCTTTCTTTCGGCCACCCCATTTGACTGAGGTGAATAGGGAGGCGTCCTCTCATGGATTATACCATGTTCCGCACAAAAAGCATAAAATTCATTGGAAAAATACTCTCCACCACAGTTGGACCTAAGCCTCTTGATTTTCTAATCAAGTTGTTTTCCACTTCAGCTTTATAGATCTTGAAAAAGTTCAAAGCCTCATCCTTAGATTTCAGAAGATACACATGACAGTATCTAGTGGAGTCGTCAATTAACGTCATGAAATAATTCTTTCCACCTTTTGTCAAAACACCATTCATTTCACATAGATCTAAATGTATGAGTTCTAGTGGTGCAAGATTTCTCGATTCTGTAGTCATGTGAGACTTACGAGGTTGCTTAGCTTGCACACAAACTTGACACTTAGATCCCTTGATAGTGGTGAAACTAGGGATTAAGTTCAATTTGGCTAGTCGCGACATGCAACCAAAGTTAACATGACAAAGACGTGAATGCCACACATTTGATTCACTATTGTTGCAAATATGATGAACAACTTTATTGCAAACGTCTGATAAGGTAAATGAAATAGGCCTCCTGACTCATAGCCTTTACCAACAAAGGTTCCATACTTGGATATTACAAATTTATTCGACTCAAAGACAAGTTTGTAGCCATCTCTACACAGAAGAGATCCGCTAACAAGATTTTTATTGACGGAGGGGACATAATGCACGTTCTTCAGCCGCACGATCTTCCCCGAAGTAAACTTCAGATTGACCATGCGAACACCACGAACAGAAGCACTTGAACCATTGCCCATCAGCACGGTTGAAGTCTCTGCGGTCTGATAAGATGAAAACATGGAAATATCACCGCACACATGCACATTAGCACCCGTGCCAATCAACCAATCAGGAGAATGACATACTGAAAGAATAGTGGGAAATATACCATACCCAGCATCCTTCATGTCAGTGTCTCCAATGACAACATTAGCGGTCTTGCCGCCTTTCCCAGGATGACGCTTGTCATAGCGATTAGGGCAACTAGGAGCCCAATGATCAGGATCCCCACACACATGACAAACACCTTTCTTTTTGTCATTCTTCTTCTTGAAGTTCTTGTGCTGCACGACCTTGTTCTTCCCATCAAACTTTCCCTTGTTCTTGAACTTGTGGGGCTGGAAGTTCTGCTTTTGTACCAGATTGGCACTAGATCCTCCCTCAATACCTCGAGCACGTGTGTCCTTTGCTCTCGCCTTTTCTTCCACATCAAGAGTACCAATGAGATCCGGAATGGAAAACTCCTATCTCTTATGCTTCAGTAAGGTAGCAAAGTTCCTCCATGAAGGAGGAAGCTTAGTGATGATACCTCCGGCAACAAACTTGTTCGGTAGCATACAATTGAAATGCTCAAGTTCTCTAGCAAATGAATGTATCTCATGAGCTTGTTGCTCAACCACGGAGCGCTCTTCAGTCATCCCGTAATCATAGAATTGCTCCATGATGTACAGCTCAGTGCCAGCATCCGAGACCCCAAACTTGGCCTCGAGTGTGTCCCACATATCTTTTCCATTGTCAGTTGACGCACACGCATCAACTATGTTCTCACCAAGAACACTCAAGAGAGCAGCCTTAAACAGAGTATCCATTTTCTGAAAAGCTTGTTCCTGTTGGGCATCATGCTCCCCTTCAGGTTTGCCAAGAGTGGTGTCATAGCAACTCATGGTTTGAAACCATAAGACTGCTCTCACACGCCACCTCTTATAGTGGATACCCTCAAACATAGGAGGTCTCATGGAAGCAGCAAAACGATGTGGTGTAAATTGCCTATAATAAGGTTTTTGGATTGTTGAAAATATGAGCAATTTACCGAATGATTTTATTAACAGAAATACTAGATAAAGCATGACTAGTATAGCAGTGATAAAACAAGTCATGCAATTTGACAAAGAGAAGGTAAACAACATCTTCATATATGAACTATAACTAAACACATCTAGAGCAGATAGTATAGAAAGTTGCATATATGAAACATAGTCTAACATATCTAGGGCAAACATTAGAATAAGGAATTGTAGCAGGGCCTCTAATAGAGAGAGGAAGAACACGTACGGGACAGCAGCAGCAGAAGCGCTGGACTTGGGGTCGGTGTACTCGCCAGCCATATCGTCGAGGAGGTTGTTGACGTCGGGGAAGAAGTCGTCGGAGTCCGGGGCGTCCGTGACAAAGAAGTCAGTAGTCGCGCGGAGCGCTCCCCAAAAACCTTATCATCCTTCTCCCGTACAGGACTCAAAGAGGTGGAGTTTCGGAGGCCTACTATCCCGACCTGCGATGCACGCCGCAAGCCAGGATGGGGGAGATCGTAGAAGCAGCGCAGTGCTCATGAACTTTGTGGCAAGAGGAAGAGGATCTTCTGGTGAGTATCTCTGAGAGGAGTGATACGTCTCCAACGTATCTATAATTTATGAAGTATTCATGCTATTATATTATCCACCTAAGATGTTTTATATGCATTTATATGCTATTTTATATGATTTTTGGGGCTAACCTATTAACCTAGTGCCCAGTGCCAGTTTCCGTTTTTTCGTTATTTTTGAGTATCGCAGAAAAGGAAAACCAAACGGAGTCCAATTGACCTGAAACTTGACGGAGCTTTTTTTGGACCAGACGAAGTCCAGGGAGTAAAAGAACTGGGCCAGAAGAGTCTCGGGCTGCCCACGAGGGTGGGGGCGTGCCCCCTGCCTAGTGGACAGCCCGGAGACCCTCCTGCCTTGTTCCCAACTCCAGCACCTCTTATATAACCCAAAACTTCCAAAAAGAAACCTAGATCGGGAGTTCCACCACCAGAAGCCTCCGTAACCACCGAAAACCAATCTAGGCCCTCTCCGGCACCCTACCGGAGGGGGCCATCATCACCGGAGGGCATGGAGGAGGATCCCGGAGGGGCCATCATCACCATGGAAGGCCAAGGACCAGAGGGGATACCTCTCCCCATCCAGGAGGGCCATGGAGGAGGAAGCACAAGGGGGAGAACCTCTCCTCCTCTCTCTTGGTGGCACCGGAGTGCCATCGAGAGGGGAATCATCTCCGTGGTGATCGTCTTCATCAACATCACCATCATCATCACCATTCTCATCTCTTTTACGCGGTCCACTCTCCCACACCCCATTGTAATCCCTACTTGAACATGGTGCTTTATGCCACATATTATGATCCAATGATGTGTTGCCATCATATGATGTTTTGAGTAGATATTTTTTGTCTTTGGGTTCATTGATGATCTAGATTGGTATGAGTTGTATGTTTTATTTTTGTGCTGTCCTATGGTGCCCTCCGTGTCGAGCAAGCGTGAGGGATTCCCGCTGTAGGGTGTTGCAATACATTTATGGTTCGCTTATAGTGGGTTGCGTGAGTGACTGAAACACAAACCCGAGTAAGGGGGTTGTTGCGTATGGGATAAAGAGGACTTGATGCTTTAATGCTATGGTTGGGTTTTACCTTAATGATCTTTAGTAGTTGCGGATGCTTTCTAGAGTTCCAATCATAAGTGCATATGATCCAAGAAGAGAAAGTATGTTAGCTTATGCCTCTCCCTCATATGAAATTGCAATGACGACTATCGGTCTTGTTAACAATTGCCTAGGACAATTCATATTCTAACTTTATGATAACAGCACCTACTTTCATATTTTAGCTCTCCGATATCATACAAAGTTATCCACTTCATACCCACAACGTAGTTTTATTTCTCGTATCTAGTTGGAAGCAAACATTCGGTGTACGCAGAGTCGTATCAGTGGCAGATAGGTCTTCAGAGAATATTGATCTTACCTTTAGCTCCTTGTGGGTTCGACACGCCATACTTATCACTTCCACCTTTGGAAATTGTTACGATGATTCCCTGCACTTCGGGATTATCAAGCTCTTTTCTGGCGCCGTTGTCGGGGAGCAATAGCGTGGGATTGATATTCTCGTGTGTGCTTGTTTGCTTTCTTCACTAAGTAGATTTTGTTTTTCCTTTTTTGTTTCTGTTTAGTTGTGGGTGAAACATACAAAAAAATTAAAAGAATGAAAATACAAAAAAAATTACTTGCCTCTCATGCCTAAAAAGTTTTTCAAAAAGAGAAGTGATTGGGAAGTTATGCATTGAAGAAGTGAGGGTCGACCGTGAGCACTTGTGTTCATGCTCACGGAAACAATGTAGAATTTTTCATGGAAGTTTCTCTTTAAATAATTATCCCCTTATATATATTCATTGTATTATAAAAATAATGTGCCAAGCTTTGGTTTTAGGATGATTAGATTGCTTGTTTACTATGTGCAGAACAAAAACAGAAACTTTGGCTGTAGCGCGTGATTTTACAATTTTTACTGGAAACTCAAATGGGTCTGAAACTTTTTGCACATTAATTATGTATAAATTTTTCAAATTTTAAAATTTATTTCATAATTTTTGGAGTTACATAAGTTTACTAAACCTCCAGATTACTACAGACTATCCAGTTTTAGACAGATTCTGTTTTTCGTGTGTTGTTTGCTTATTTTGATGCATCTATGGCTAGTATAGGAGGGTATGAACCATAGATAAGTTGGAATACAGTAGATATAGTTATAATATGAAATTGGAATGAGTTTGAAACAGTACCTAAAGGTAGTGATTTGCTTTATTATACTAACGGATCTCACAAAGTTTTTGTTAAAGTTTTGTGTGGATGAAGTGTTCGGAGAACGAGGAGTTACCGATGTGAGAAGAATAAAGAGAGGCACGAGCTCAAGCTTGGGGATGCCTAAGGCACCCCAAGTAAATATTCTAAGGATACTCAAGCATCTAAGCTTGGGGATGCCCCGGAAGGCATCCCTCTCTTTCTTCTTCAACAATTATCGGTATACCTCGGTTTTTGTTTTGTTCACATGATTGGTGTCCTTTGTGTTTTTCTATTTCTTTAAGAACCATGCTAGTATGAGATGTCCCTTCATAAATTTATAGAATACTTAATGTGCTTCACTTATATCTTTTAAGTATGATCTTATAGAATTGCTCTTTGAGCTTCACTTAAATCTTTTGAGTATGGTCTTATAGAATGATTCATGTGCTTCACTTATACATTTTGAGCTTGGATATTAGTTAGTTTATATTAATTGTAGAATTCTCCATTAACTTCACTTATATCTTTGGAGTATGAATAATACTATCATCTAAAGCGGGTTTGGAAGAGTGTCAACTTTAGGAACTAGTGATCCCGCTATTCAGAATGAGGAATTTTGCTTATGTGGAGAGTAGAAAAAATTCTATGCTTGTAGATCATGAAAAGAATGCTTTATGTGATGGTTATGTTGTTGAATTCATTCATGATGCTACTGAAAATTATTATTAGGGAGGAATATATGCTTGTAGGAGTTGTAATAATATCAAGTTTCCTCTCTATGTGCTTAAAGTTTTGAAGTTATACTTGTTTTGCCTTCCTATGCTAGTTGATTCTTGTTCCTATAAATTATGTGCTCACAAAATCCCTAGGCATAGGAAGTGGGTTAGATTTAAATATTCTAGTCATATTCTTCATGATGCTCTCTTTATGTTTCAATTCTTATCTTTTATGTGAGCATCATTGAAATCATCATGCCTAGCTAAAAGGCATCAAAAGAAAAGCGCTTGTTGGGAGACAACCCAATATTTACCCTTACTGTTTTTGTGTGTTTACATGATTAAGCTACTGTAGTAATCATGTTCTATAGCTTTTGTTTCAATAAAGTGCCAAGTAAGACCTTTGGGAAGACTTGGGTGAAAGTTAATGTGATCTTGCTGTAAAAAACAGAAACTTTGCGCTCACGAGTTTAGCTGCCATTTTTTTTACAGAAGAGTGCTTTGGTGATGATTCTTTTTGCAGAAGATTAATAGACAAATTCCTCATGTCCACCAATTTATTTCATAATTTTTTGAGTAGCATAAGTATGGTTAGTGTTCAGATCATTACAGACAGTTCTGTTTCTGATAGATTCTGTTTTCATTGCATAGTTTGCTTGTTTTCTAGTTTCTATGGCTTATATTTATCAATATAAATTGTAGAAATGATATGGTACAGTAGGAATTGTGTGAGAACAATTATGAACCTTGTCTTTGACAGTACCAAAGTGAATGGTTTACTCTTTATCATACTAACCTATCTCACGAAGTTCCGTTAAGTTTTGTGTGATTGAAGTATTCAAGCTTTGGGTGAGATATCTATATGAGGAGAATAAGGAGTGGAAAGACCCTAATCTTGGGGATTCCCAAGGCACCCCAAGGTAATATTCAAGTAATACTCAAGCGCGTAAGCTTGGGGATGCCCCGGAAGGCATCCCCTCTTTCGTCTTCAAAACTATCGGTATACCTTACTCGGAGCTATATTTTTATTCGTCACATGATATGTGTTTTGCTTGGAGCATATTTTCAATTTTACTTGTTGTTTGAATAAAATCTTTGGATCTGAATTATTAAATGAAAAAAGAATCCTCCCATGGCTAGTTAATTATTTGACTACTCAGTGTCCTTCACTATTATCTTTTGGAGTAGTTTGTCATTTACTCACGTGCTTCACGTATATCCTATGAGTAAATGGTTGAATAATTGAATATCATAAATCTGAATTTATATATGTTTCATATGCTTATACCATGGGGAGTAATGACTTCACATAGAATAAGTATAGGTAGTAAACTTATTGAAAGTTAGCAAACGTAGAATTGGTCACTTGAACAATTCATGAAAGAATATTGAACGAAGAGAGATTTCACATATAAATATACTATCTTGGACATCTTTTGTAATTGTGAGCACTCATTAAAATATGACATGCTAAAAGGTTGATGTCGGACAAGGAAGACAACGTAATGGGTTATGTTTTCTTATATCTGAAATAAAGTATATTGTCTTGGATCATCCAACATGTTGAGCATGCTTTTCCCCCTCATGCTAGCCAAATTCTTTGCACCAAGTAGAGATAATACTTGTGCTTCCAGACATTCCTTAAACCAGTTTTGCCATGAGTTAACCATACCTACCTATGGATTGAGTAAGATCCTTCAAGTAAGTTGTCATCGGTGCATGCAATAAACATTGCGCTTTAAATATGTATGATCTATTAATGTGGAGAAAATAAGCTTTATACGATCTTGTGATGTGGAAGAAATAAAAGCGGCGGACTGCATAATAAAGGTCCATACCACAAGTGGCAATATAAAGTGACGTTCTTTTGCATTAAGATTTTGTGCATCCAACCATAAAAGTGCATGATAACCTCTGCTTCCCTATGCGAAGGGCCTATCTTTTACTTTTATCTTCTACCTTATGCAAGAGTCATGGTGATCTTCACCTTTCCTTTTTACATATTATCCTTTGGCAAGCACATTGTGTTGAAAGATCCTTATATATATATATATATATGTGTGTGTGTGTGTGTGTGTATATACACACACACACACACACACACAATTGGATGTAAGTTATCATGAACTATTATTGTTGGCATTAACCTTGAGGTAAAAGGTTGGGAGGCGAATCTATAAGCCCCTATCTTTCTCTGTGTCCGGTTAAAACTTTGAACCCATAAATATCACATGAGTGTTAGCAATTATGAAAGTTTAAATGATAGTTGAGTATGTGGAGTTTGCTAAATCAAAGCTCTGACATAGACCCTTCCTGAAAATAAGATGAATTGTAATTGTTTGATGACTGAGAATATAGTTTGTTAGTTTCAAGAGAGTTTATGATCTACACTTTAACATGTGAATAGCTTGTTACTTGATCATGAAAAGTTCTATGAAAATGAGCTACTGTTATGATATATAATGATGCTAGAAAAAGTGATTGGAACTATCATTGATGAAACTTATGCACTTGCTAGCATTCACACTTCATAAATTATTTCTTTTATCATTTACCTACTCGAGGACGAGCAGGAATTAAGCTTGTGGATGCTGATACGTCTCCAACGTATCTATAATTTATGAAGTATTCATGCTATTATATTATCCATCTAGGTTGTTTTATATGCATTTATATGCTATTTTATATGATTTTTGGGACTAACCTATTAACCTAGAGCCCAGTGCCAGTTTCTGTTTTTTCGTTGTTTTTGAGTATCGCAGAAAAGGAAACCAAACAGAGTCCAATTGACCTAAAACTTTACAGAGCTTATTTTTGGACCAGAAGAAGTCCAGGAAGTAAAAGAACTAGGCCAGAAGAGTCTCGGGCTTCCCACGAGGGTGGGGGGCGCGCCCACCCCCCTGGGCGCGCCCCCTGCCTCATGGACAGCCCGGAGACCCCCTGCCTTGTTCCCAACTCCAACACCTCTTATATAACCCAAAACTTCTAGAAAGAAACCTAGACCGGGAGTTCCGCCTCCAGAAGCCTCCATAGACACCGAAAACTAATCTAGGCCCTCTCCGGCACCCTGCCGGAGGGGGCCATCATCACCGGAGGGCATGGAGGAGGATCCCAGAGGGGCCATTGATGACCCACAAGTATAGGGGGTCTATCGTAGTCCTTTCGATAAGTAAGAGTGTCGAACCCAACGAGGAGCAGAAGGAAATGATAAGCGGTTTCCAGCAAGGTATTCTCTGCAAGTACCGAAATAAGTGGTAATAGATAGTTTTGTGATAGAATAATTTGTAACGAGCAACAAGTAACAAAAGTAAGTAAAGTGCAGCAAGGTGGCCCAATCCTTTTTGTAGCAAAGGACAAGCCTGGACAAACTCTTATATAGAGAAAAGTACTCCCGAGGACACATGGGAATATCGTCAAGCTAGTTTTCATCACGTTCATATGATTCGCGTTCGGTACTTTGATAATTTGGCATGTGGGTGGACCGGTGCTTGGGTACTGTCCTTACTTGGACAAGCATCCCACTTATGATTAACCTCTATTGCAAGCATCCGCAACTACAACAGAAGTATTGAGGTAAACCTAACCATAGCATGAAACATATGGATCCAAATCAGCCCCTTACGAAGCAACGCATAAACTAGGGTTTAAGCTTCTGTCACTCTAGCAACCCATCATCTACTTATTACTTCCCAATGCCTTCCTCTTGGCCCAAATAATGGTGAAGTGTCATGTAGTCGACGTTCACATAACACCACTAGAGGAGAGACAACATACATCTCATCAAAATATCGAACGAATACCAAATTCACATGACTACTAATAGCAAGACTTCTCCCATGTCCTCGGGAACAAACGTAACTACTCACAAAGCATAATCATGTTCATAATCAGAGGGGTATTAATATGCATATAGGATCTGAACATATGATCTTCCACCAAATAAACCAACTAGCATCAACTACAAGGAGTAATTAACACTACTAGCAACCTACTAGTACCAATCACGGACTTGAAGACAAGAATTGGATACAAGAGATGAACTAGGGTTTTGAGAGGAGATGGTGCTGATGAATATGTTGATGGAGATTGCCCTCTCCCGATGAGAGGAGCGTTGGTGATGACGATGGCGATGATTTCCCCCTCCCGGAGGGAAGTTTCCCCGGCAGAACAGCTCTACCGGAGCCCTAGATTGGTTCTGCCAAGGTTTCGCCTCGTGGCGGCAGAGTTTCGTCCGAGGAGATGGCTTATGATTTTTTTTCCTCATCGAAAGACTCCATATAGCAGAAGATGGCCATCGGAGGGCCACCAGGGGGCCCACGAGGTAGGGGGGCGTGCCCAGGGGGTAGGGCGCGCCCCCACCCTCGTGGGCAGGGTGTGGCCCCCCTGGTGAACTTCTTGTGCTCATTATTTTTTATATATTCTGAAAACATCTTCCGTGATGTTTCAGGACTTTTGGAGCTGTGCAGAATAGGTCTCTAATATTTGCTCCTTTTCTAGCCTAGAATCCTAGCTGCCGGCATTCTCCCTCTTTATGTAAACCTTGTAAAATAAGAGAGAATAGGCATAAGTATTGTGACATAATGTGTAATAACAGCCAATAATGCAATAAATATCGATATAAAAGCATGATGCAAAATGGACGTATCAACTCCCCCAAGCTTAGACCTCGCTTGTCCTCAAGCGAAAGCCGAAATCAAAAAATATGTCCACATGTTTGGAGATAGAGGTGTCGATAAAAGTAAAATACGGACATGAGGGCATCATGATCATTCTTAGAATAATAACTTACATAATTCTTGTCATATGATTTCTTATGCTAGAGTAATAATTCAATCACAATTTCAAGTATGAATCGTAAACTTCATTGAAAACTAACAAACTATAATCTCAGTCATTGGAGCAATTGCAATTTATCATAACATAGGAAAGAGTCAATATATAAGAGCTTTTCAGCAAGTCCACATACTCAACTATCATATAGTCTTTCACAATTGCTGACACTCACGCAATACTTACGGGTATGGAGTTTTAATTGGACACAGAGAAAGATAGGGGCTTATAGTTTTGCCTTACCTCAAGGGTAATGTCAACAATAATAGTTCATGAAAACTCACATCCAATTAGCCATATATACCAGGATCTTTCCAACATACTGTGCTTGCCAAAGGATAAAATGTAAAAAGGAAGGGTGAAGATCACCATGACTCTTATGCAATGTAGGAGATAATAGTAAAAGATAGGCCCTTCGCAAAGGGAAGCAAAGGTTGTCATGCACTTTTATGGTTGGATGCACAAAATCTTAATGCGAAAGAACGTCACTTTATATTGCCACTTGTCATATGAACCTTTATTATGCAGTCTGTTGCTTTTATTTCTTCCATATCACATGATCGTATAAAGCTTATTTTCTCCCACACTAATAAGTCATAAATATTTAGAGAGCAATTTTTATTGCTTGCACCGATGACAACTTACTTGGAGGATCTTACTCAATCCATAGGTAGGTATGGTGGACTCTCATGGCAAAACTGGTTTAAGGGTATTTAAAGGCACAAGTAGTATCTCTACTTGGTGCGATGAATTTGGCTAGCATGAGGGGGAAAGGCAAGCTCAACCATGTTGGATGATCCATGACAATATAATTTATCTCAGATGTATGAAAACATAACCCATTACGTTTTCTTCCTTGTCCAACGTCAACTCTTTAGCATGTCATATTTTAATGAGTGCTCACAATCATAAAAGATGTCCAAGATAGTATATTTATATGTGAAGACCTCTCTTTCTTTATTACTTCCTATTAATTGCAACGATGACCAAAACTATGTTTGTCAACTCTCAGCAACTTTTATTCATCATACTTTTTCTATGTGAGCTCATTACTCTCCATAAGATCCATATGATCTCTTTGTTTCCCTTTTTTATTCTTTCTATTTTCTTTTATTCACTTAGGATCATGGCAAAATAATCAAGCCCTTGACTCAACACTAATCTTTAATATATATAGCTCACGGACTCGATTACATAGAGGGATCATAAAGCAAAACTCACAACTAGATCATACTAAAAACTTTATTCTACTAGATCAAGATATTACCAAAAGGATCGAACTAAGAAAAATGGTAAAGATAAAAGTGATGGTGATACGATACCGGGGCACTCCCCCAAGCTTGGCAGTTGCCAAGGGGAGTGCCCATACCAGATACTCAATTCTTATTTGTTGGTGGAGAAGGTGATGGTTTTGTTGATGGTGTAGGCTTGTCATCCTTCTTCCAAGGCATAGGCTCACCATCATTGAAGGATGATCAAGTCTCCTGAAACCTCAAATCTGTAGCCAAACTCATCCTCTTGAATCTATATTCATACTCACAGTTTTGATTTTGCAGGTCATAGATCTGGGCTTGGAGGTGCTTGATTTTCTCATGAAGCTTGAAGATGGCCTCCCCAATGTCCTTGACGTCCAGCTTGTGGTTGTTGGTGAACTCCGTGATCATAATGTGATTGGAATCGAGTCCATGATCCACCATCTCCTGACACTTGAAAACATCTTGCTCCAATGCCTCGAGCCTTGCCTCCGTGCTTCCGGTCTTTTAGGGAGTCCTGGATTAGGGGGTGTTCGGGTAGCCGGACTATACCTTCAGTCGGACTCCTGGACTATGAAGATACAAGATTGAAGACTTCGTCCCGTGTCCAGATGGGACTTTCCTTAGCGTGGAAGGCAATCTTGGCGATGCGGATATTCAAGATCTCCTACCATTGTAACCGACTCTGTGTAACCCTAACTCTATCCGGTGTCTATATAAACTGGAGGGTTGTAGTTCGTAGGCAATCAACTCCATACACAACAATCATACCATAGGCTAGCTTCTAGGGTTTAGCCTCCTTGATCTCGTGGTAGATCTACTCTTGTACTACCCATATCATCAATATTAATCAAGCAGGAGTAGGGTATTACCTCCATCGAGAGGGCCCGAACCTGGGTAAAATAAAGTGTCCCCTGTCTCCTGTTACCATCCGGCCTAGACGCACAGTTCGGGACCCCCTACCCGAGATCTGCCGGTTTTGACACCAACATTGGTGCTTTCATTGAGAGTTCCTTTGTGTCGTCGCTTTTAGGCCCGATGGCTCCTTCGATCATCAACAACGATGCAGTCCAGGGTGAGACTTTTCTCCCCGGATAGATCTTCGTCTTCGGCGGCTTCACACTGCGGGCCAATTCGCTTGGCCACCTTGAGCAGATCGAAAGCTACGCCCCTGGCCATCAGGTCAGGTTTGGAAGCCTAAACTACACGGCTGACATCCGCGGCGACTTGATCTTCGACGGATTCGAGCCACAGCCAAGCGTGCCGCACTGTCTCGATGGGCATGATATAGCTCTGCCACCGAACAGCGCCTGGGAGGCCGCACACGCATCGGTTTCGACCATTGATTCGGAGCCTACTCCACCGATCGAGGATCAGCGGTTGGACGCTGCCTTAGTGGCTGTGATCTCAGAGGCGATTGAGCCAAACTCCAGCCCCGCACTCCACATGGCCCGTGACTCCGAGGATCCGGATTCCTCTCCGAGCTTCGAGCCCCCCGCGCCCCTGCCGATCGAATCCGATTGGGCGCCGATCATGGAGTTCACCGCCGCGGACATCTTTCAGCACTCGCCCTTCGGCGTCGTCCTGAATTCTCTAAAGTTTCTCTCTTTATCAGGAGAGCCCTGGCCGGACTATGGTCAGCAAGGTTGCGATAGGGACGACGAAAAAATTCAAAGCCCACCCACCACCCACTTCGTAGCCACTATCGACGACTTAACCGACACGCTTGACTTCGATTCCGAAGACATCGACGGCATGGAAGATGATGCAGGAGACGAACAAGAACCAGCACCTGTAGGGCGCTAGAAGGCCACCTCATCATATGACATATATATGGTGGATACTCCAAAAGATGGAGATCGCGACGGAACAGTGGGGGATGACGCCCCCAAGAAACAGCAAAAGCGCCGACGTCAGCGGCGCCGCTCTAAATCCCGCCAAAGCAAAAACGGTGATTCCGGCACGGGAGATAATACTACCCCGGATAGTGCCGAAGAACACCCACCTCATCAAAATTCGGCACAGGAAGATGGAGAAACCAGCCCTCATGAAAGAGTGGCAGACCGAGAGGTCGAGGATGATAACTATACGCCTCCCTCTAAAGACGAGGCTAGCCTCGATGACGACGAATTCGTCATACCATCAGACCCCGCCGAACAAGAGCGTTTTAAACGCAGGCTTTTAGCTACGACAAGCAGCCTCAAGAAAAAGCAGCAACAACTTAGAGCTGCCCAAGAATTGCTAGCTGACAGATGGACTGAAGACCTTGCGGCCGAAGAGTATGAACTCGAACGCCCCTCCAAGAGTTACGCGAAGCACAGGCCGCTACCCCGATCAGAGGAGGAAGCACCTACATCACCAGCGCATGACATGGCAGACCGGCCACCTTGCGGTCGCAACAGAGAGGCCTATCGGCCCTCCACCCAAGCCATGCCCCGACGCCGCTCAACTAAGGCACGGGAAAATGCGCCCGACCTGCGAGACATACTGGAGGATAAGGCAAGACAAACAAGATTGATCTACAGATCGCGCAGGTGCCCTACCGCATGTGACAATAATCTTCACTCCGGATACAACAAATCCGGCCGGGCCGAACACAACAGACATAGCTCTTCCCAGCTGCGTCACGATATAGCCCAATACAGAGGCGCCGCACACCCGCTATGCTTCACGAATGAAGTAATGGATCATAAAATCCCAGAGGGTTTCAAACCCGTAAACATCGAATCATACGATGGCACAACAGATCTGGCGGTATGGATTGAGGATTACCTCCTTCACATCCACATGGCACGCGGCGATGATCTACACGCCATCAAATACCTCCCGCTCAAACTTAAAGGACCGGCCCGGCATTGGCTTAACAGCTTGCCAGCAGACAAAATCAGTTCTTGGGAGGACCTGGAAGCCGCATTCCTCGACAACTTCCAGGGCACTTATGTGCGACCGCCGGATGCCGATGACTTAAGCCACATAATTCAGCAGCCAGAGGAATCGGCCAGACAATTCTGGACACGGTTCCTAACAAAGAAAAACCAGATAGTCGACTGTTCGGACGCAGAGGCCCTAGCAGCCTTCAAGCATAACATCCACGACGAGTGGCTTGCCCGGCACCTGGGACAGGAAAAACCAAAATGCATGGCAGCCCTCACGACACTCATGACCCGCTTTTGCGCGGGATAAGACAGCTGCCTAGCTCGCAGTAACAACTTTTCAAAGAACCCTGGTAATTCGGGTACCAAGGACAAAAGTGGCAGGACACGTCGGAATAAGCAAAAACGCCGCATTAACAGCGACAGCAATGAAGACACGGCAGTCAATGCCGGATTCAAAGGCTATAAATCCGGTAAGCGGAAAAAGCCATTCAAAAAGAATACTCAGGGCCCGTCCAGTTTGGACCGAATACTCGATCGCTTGTGCCAGATACATGACACCCCCGAAAGGCCAGCCAATCACACTAATAGGGATTGTTGGGTGTTCAAGCAGGCAGGCAAGTTAAGGGCCGAAAACAGAGACAAGGGGCTGCATAGCGACGACGAGGAGCCCAAGCCGCCGAACAACAATGGACAAAAGGGCTTTCCCCCACAAGTGCGGACGGTGAACATGATATACGCAACCCACATTCCCAAACGGGAGCGGAAGCGTGCGCTACGGGACGTATACGCGATAGAGCCAGTCGCCCCAAAGTTCAACCCATGGTCCTCCTGCCCGATCACTTTTGATCGAAGGGACCATCCCACTAGCATCCGTCATGGCGGCTTCGCCGCATTGGTTCTCGACCCAATCATCGACGGATTTCATCTCACAAGAGTCCTCATGGACGGCGGCAGTAGCCTGAACCTGCTTTATCAGGACACAATGCGGAAAATGGGCATAGATCCCTCAAGGATTAAGCCCACAAGAATGACCTTTAAAGGCGTTATACCAGGTGTAGAAGCCAACTGTACAGGCTCAGTAACACTTGACGTGGTCTTCGGATCCCCAGACAATTTCCGAAGCGAAGAGTTAATCTTCGATATAGTCCCGTTTCGCAGTGGCTATCACGCCCTGCTCGGACGAACCGCGTTTGCAAAGTTCAATGCGGTGCCGTACTACGCATATCTCAAGCTCAAGATGCCAGGCCCTCGAGGAGTAATTACGGTCAACGGAAACACCGAACGCTCCCTCCGTGCGGAGGAGCATACGGCGGCTCTCGCAGCAGAGGTACAAAGTAGCCTTCTTAGGCAATTCTCCAGTCCGGCAATTAAAAAGCCAGACACTGCCAAGCGCGCCCAGAGTAACCCACAACAGGACCGCCTGGCACACTCTGAGCAAGTGTAGCAAGGCGGCCCCAACCCCAGCTTTCGCGACATAGCGAAACCAGTACCTCGCGTACATAACTACGCCCTTGAAATACCATGGGCACAGGGGAAGGGGCACAATAACGGCACACCCAAAATATGGCTAAAAACATACTAGGGGCTGCCGGATTCTTTTTTTAATTTTTTCTTACTTTCAGGACTCCATACTTCGGACGACCTGTTCGGCAATTCGACTGCCGCACAAACGATGCAAGATCCAGGGAGGCAGACAAGCCATGCCGCATTATGGAACTCCCAGGTGGTCTCTGTTACGAGCGGTATACCTGTTTTAAATACAATTCCGCGGCCTGCCCCTGGTCAGGACATACTGAATAGTCCAATATCTTTTGCTTACCGCACTATTTGTATCTTTCGGCTTTGATAAATAGCCTCTCTATAAACAATGCTTAGCTTTTTGTCTATTTTTTGCATTACTCTCTTTTATATATGTTCATTAATGACATGTTGCACCCGTACACTATGGTTCGGCAAGTATGCCAGGGGCTTCAGTACCCTTTAATATGGCGAGAGAAGTCCGTACACTTTCACAAGTGCGGCACCCCGAACTTATAGCACCATATGCATCGGCTTCGAATCATGATTTGGGTCAATAGTTGGGTTTGCCCGGCTCCTATGTTTTGGTGCCTTACGTTCCGCTATATCGGCTAAGGTAGCACTAGGAGAACCACTACGATTGTGCCCCGGTTGAGCTGGGTTAAGCACCTCAGTGGAGAAAGCTAAAACTGACTGTCATGATGAGGCGAGAGACCGGTCGCTGTTCGAGAGGTTTTTCGGGTCCCTAAAGACTTATGCCGCTTCGAGCGAGGAGCTGGATAACCCCAGCCAAGGCGTGGATAGCGCCCCGAACTCGGTCTTCCGAACTAGGGGCTTCGCCGAAATTTAAAATTGTAAAGTTCTATGGCTAAGTGAGAGTATTCAAGCGTTATAGTCCGATTGCCTGGTTCGTCGTGCTGAGCGCCTCCCTCGAAGGACCCAAACATGGGGAAAAGAGCGCACAGGTTTATCACCAAACACCCCAGCACTAGTGGCATGGGGGCAGAAGCCGACGACTGGCCATTTCTCAATTTTTGATAAACGGCCACACAGAAAATAATATTTTAAATTCAATAAGCATTGCTTAGCGCATATGAACAAGTTTTCAGCGCACAGGATAAAATCGAACGAGTTCATTCAAAAATTACATCCTTGGTGCACTTATCCGCTATAAGGCGGGCACCCGCAAGAACATCCTTATTGTAGTTCTCGGGCTTGCGATGCTCCTTCCCCGGCGACGGCCCGTCCCTAACAAGCTTC
This sequence comes from Triticum dicoccoides, assembly GCF_002162155.2. Lineage (NCBI taxonomy): Eukaryota > Viridiplantae > Streptophyta > Magnoliopsida > Poales > Poaceae > Triticum > Triticum dicoccoides. The sequence continues at coordinate 192,095,663 of NC_041392.1, forward strand.
TCACCGTCCAGCTTACCCTAGTGCACCTTTGCACGGGCAAGGGCCCTACGGGCACCTTCGATGCAGACGGAGCGCTTGATGACCTCGAGCCTTGGACAGGCCTCCACCAGCCGCCGCACCAGCCCGAAGTAGCTCCCAGGCAGGGCCTCTCCGGGCCACAGCCAAACTATGAAGCCCTTCATGGCCTGTTCGTCCGCCTTGTGGAGCTCGACCAGCTGTTTCAGCTGGTCGCTCAAGGGCACAGGGTGTCCGGCCTCAGCATACTGACACCAGAACACCTTCTTCGTCGAGCTGCCCTCTTCAGCTCGGTAGAATGCGGCGGCGTTGGATACGCTGCGGGGAAGATCTGCGAATGCCCCTGGAGAGCTCCGGATTCGGGTAAGTAACAAGTAGTTTACTTCTATATTTCTGCTTTGCATGAAGAATGCCTTACCCACTGCTATCTTTTTCACCTCCTCCAACTCTTGGAGGGCCTTTTGGGCTTCGGCCTTGGCAGACTTGGCAGTCCCAAGGGCCGTCGCAAGCTCGGACGCTTGGGTCTTTGACTCAAGCTCCAAACTCTCATGTTTTTTCATGAGAGCCTGAAGTTCTCGCTGCACCTCGCCGACCTGAGCCCCAAGTTTCTCTCGCTCGGTGCGCTCCGCGGCCATTTTCTTTTCGGCCTCAGATAGCGCCTGCTTGAGGGTCGCCACCTCAGTCGTGGCCCCTACAATAAGCAGTACAATCCTGTTATTTTTTGCAATCACGCCTCTCTATAGGCACCCTTTTCAGTAAGGTATTTCTTACCTTCTTTCTCCTCGAGCTGCCGCTTGGCAAGGCCGAGCTCTTGCTCGGTCCGCTTGAGGTCCTGCTTCAGGACACCCACCTCCGCAGTCAGTGCGGTGGTGGATAGCAGTGAAGCCTGCATACGCATATTGACTCTTTATTGTTAGACTCCTGCGAAATTTAATAGATCCTCTATTCGGCTTTTCTTTTCGAACGCCAAACAGAGCATCAGGGGCTACTGTCTATGTGGTAATATTTTTACATATTTTTACTTACCTTGGAGCCTGTTAGAAGGCTAGCGCAAGCTTTAGTCAGTCCGCTCTTGGCGGACTGAACCTTCTGGATCACCGTACTCATAATAGTACGGTGCTCCTCGTCGATGGAGGCGCCTTCAAGCACCTCCAGCAGATTGTCCGGCGCCTCCGGTTGGACGGAGGCTGGCGACTCAGAAGACTTGCTCCTCTTGGAAGGAGTTTGCCTACCGCAGTCCAGAACTATTGAAGATTCCAGCGCGGTGTCCGGCATAAAGCCGGACATGGAGCCCTGGGGGGTCTTGTTCCCTTTACTCCTGGAGTCCGAGAGGTCGCCTTGTGGCTCCTCCAGGACCACCTCCTCCTGCCCCGGAGCTCGTTGTGATGCCACTTCGGCATCATCCGCAGTGTGGGGGGAGACAGCGGGCAGAATTGAGTTCACGTCCGAAGAATCCAGGGAGCCGCTCGACGACTCGTTGAGTTCGGCCCGGGGCGGGCTGCATGATTATATTCGACATTAGGGAAAGCTGTGCGATAAAAGGAATATCATGAGTTACTCTGGTATCCGAACACTTACGATTTCGCCGGACGCCTGGCCCTGTCCGGCCACTCCTCTTCGTCCTCGTCGGCGTCGGGGGCATAGTCCGGCGGACGGGTCTTCCTCTTCTTGGACCCTTCGGCCTTCCCCCTTGGGGCGGCCTTCCTTTTCTTTCCTCCCTCCGCTGGGGGGGAGAGCTTTCTTCTTCCTCCTCCTCGTTTTTACAGGAGGAGGGCGTCTCGGACTCGTCGGATGACGAGTCCGACAACACCATGTTGCGGGTACTCTTTCGAGTCCCCGTGGTCTTCTTCTTGGCCTTCTTTTCCGGCACCACATAAGGCACCAGAGCCAGCAGCTTCACTTGTAGAGCTGGGGCTGGGTCTTCGGGCAGCGGAGCCGGACAGTTAATCGGTCCGGATACCACCCGCTAAGCCTGTCAAAGGTAAGGGAGTTTAGATCCCGCATGGAGTTAAACTATGAAAAAACTTAACATCCTGTAAAAGGTGAAAATAGCTTACCTCGCTGGCGTGACGCTGCGAGCTGTATCCGTGGTCCTCGGAAGCAGATGTGGGAGCCTCGGCGCCTTTGGTTAGCACCTTCCAGACGTCTTCATACGTCGTGTCGAAGAGCCTGTTAAGGGTTTGGTGCTGCGCCGGGACGAACTCCCACAGATTAAAATCCCGTTGTTGGCACGGGAGGATCCGACGGATGAGCATAACCTGGATTACATTAACAAGCCGGATTGGCTTGTTCACCAGGGACTGGATGCATGTTTGCAATCCGGTCACCTCTTTTTCGTCACCCCATGATAGGCCCGTCTCTTTCCAGGATATAAGCCGCGTGGGGGGTCCGGATCGGAACTCGGGGGCTGCGGTCCATTTCGGATCGCGTGGCTCGGTGATGTAAAACCACCCGTATTGCCACCCCTTTAGGGTCTCCACGAAGGAGCCCTCGAGCCATAGGACGTTGGCCATCTTGCCCGCCATGGCGCCTCCGCACTCCGCCTGGCTGCCGCACACCACCTTGGGCTTGACGTTGAAGGTCTTGAGCCAGAGGCCAAAATGAGGGCGGACGCGGAGGAAAGCCTCACATACGACGATAAACTCCGAGATATTGAGGATGAAGTTTAGGGCTAGATCGTGGAAATCTAGGCCGTAGTATAACATGAGCCCCCGGACAAATGGGTGGAGTGGAAAACCCAGTCCGCGGAGGAAGTGGGGAACGAATACTACCCTCTCATGGGGCCTTGGGGTGGGAAGAAGCTGCCCATCCTTGGGAAGCCGGTGCGCGATGTCTTTGGATAAGTATCCGGCCTTCCTTAGCTTTTTGACATGGCCCTCCGTGATGGAGGAGACCATCCACTTGCCTCCCGCTCCAGACATTGCTGGAGAAGGTTGAACTGGGAAGTGCGGGCTTGGGCGCTGGAGCTCGAGTGCGCATGAGATGGATAGGCAAAGGAGGAAGAAGGTGTAGGTAAAAAAGGTGGATCCTTCTCCCCTTATATGGGCGGATGCGGTTGTGTGTCCCCACCTGCCTAATAAAACTCGCTTGCCTCCCAAGCGCCGTGGTAAATGGCGCGGTTAGGGTTACCCACGTCCGTATTGATGAGAAACCCATAAAAAGGGCACGCGATCTCTGCTTTGACAAGACGTGCCAAGGAAACCGCCTTGCAAAACATGCTGAGGTGGAAAAGTAAAAATGATTCGAGTAAAGGACTTGGCCGTAGTGTGATAGCGCACTGCGGAATACGTCAGCAGATTTGATTTGTGTCAATATTATTCTCTCTATGGCAATATGTGGAAACTTATTTTGCAGAACCGGACACTACTATTGGTGTTTACAAATCTTCTATGAAGGACTTGGAGGAGGAACCCGCCTTGCAATGCCGAAGACAATTTGCGCGCCGGACTCGTCGTCGTTGAAGCCTGGTTCAGGGGCTACTGAGGGAGTCCTGGATTAGGGGGTGTCCGGGTAGCCGGACTATACCTTCAGCCGGACTCCTGGACTATGAAGATACAAGATTGAAGACTTCGTCCCGTGTCCGGATGGGACTTTCCTTGGTGTGGAAGGCAAGCTTGGAGATGCGGATATTCAAGATCTCCTACCATTGTAACCGACTCTGTGTAACCCTAACCCTATCGGGTGTCTATATAAACCGGAGGGTTGTAGTCCGTAGGCAATCAACTCCATACACAACAATCATACGATAGGCTAGCTTCTAGGGTTTAGCCTCCTTGATCTCGTGGTAGATCTACTCTTGTACTACCCATATCATCAATATTAATCAAGCAGGAGTAGGGTATTACCTCCATCGAGAGGGCCCGAACCTGGGTAAAACAAAGTGTCCCCTGTCTCCTGTTACCATCCGACCTAGACGCATAGTTCGGGACCCCCTACGTGAGATCCACCATCTCCTGACACTTGAAAACATCTTTCTCCAATGCCTCGAGCCTTGCCTCCGTGCTTCCGGTCTTCCTTGGTCCCTCAACATCGCGGATGTGCAACAACCCCTCACGCATCTCAATGGTTTGAGGGTGTTGCAGCACCTCCGCGAGGTAGGGGTTGATGACCTTATCGAAGAACTGGTCCTTGGGGGCACTTGGAGATGACATGACGTCTTGGATCTGTCAGAAAAACAGCTTGAAACACAAACAAAGGATAATTGCGTGATACGGGAGTCAAAACCCCCGGGAGATTATATAATGAATTTTTACCGACCAAAATATGTGTCGTGGACGAAAACGGAGTCCGGAGAGCGCACGAGGTGCCCACGAGGTAGGGGGGCGCGCCCAGTAGGGTAGGGCGCACCCTCCACCCTCGTGGAGGCCTCGTGTCCTTCCCAGACTGCTTCTTATTTTTCTATTTTTCTAAATATTCCAAAACGGAGAAATATTGCCTTAAAAACTGTTTTGGAGTCGGTTTACTTACCGTACCACATACCTATTCCTTTTCGGAGTCTGAAACATTCCGAAAGTGTCCCTTATGTATTCCTCTGGGGTTACAATTTCAAGAACATTGGTTTCAACATTTATGGGATTATCTGAGATATAATGTTTGATTCTTTGACCATTCACCACCTTCAGATTTGTGCCTTCGAAGTTGTTGATTTTTATGACACCGGAACGATAGACCTCCTCGATAACGTAAGGGCCTTCCCATTTGGAGAGAAGTTTTCCTGCAAAAAATCTTAAACGAGAGTTGTATAGCAATACATAATCACCTATATTAAACTCACGCTTTTGTATCCTTTTATCATGCCGTCTTTTAACTTTTTCTTTAAACAACTTGGCATTTTCGTAGGCTTGGGTTCTCCATCCATCGAGTGAGCTAATATAAAATAACCTCTTCTCACCGGCAAGTTTAAAATCATAATTGAGCTCTTTAATAGCCCAATATGCCTTGTGTTCTAGTTCAAGAGGTAAGTGACATGCTTTTCCATAAACCATTTTATATGGAGACATACCCATAGGATTTTTATATGCAGTTCTATAGGCCCATAATGCATCATCAAGTTTCTTGGACCAATTCTTTCTAGACCTATTGACAGTCTTTTTGCAAAATTAATTTGAGCTCTCTATTACTCAATTCTACTTGACCACTAGACTGAGGGTGATAAGGGGATGCAATTCTATAATTAACATCCTACTTAGCAAGCATTTTACGGAAAGCATCATGAATAAAATGTGAACCACCATCAGTTATTAAATATCTAGGGACTCCAAATTTTGGAAAAATAACTTCTTTAAGCATTTTAATAGAAGTGTTATGATCAGCACTACTAGTTGGAATAGCTTCTGCCCACTTAGTAACGTAATCAACAGCAACTAAAATATGTGTATATCCATTAGAGGCAGGAAAAAGTCCCATATAGTCGAAGCCCCAAACATCAAATGGTTCAATAACAAGTGAATAGTTCATAGGCATTTCTTGACGTCTACTAATATTACCAATTCTTTGACATTCATCACAAGATAAGACAAATTTACGGGCATCCTTGAAGAGAGTAGGCCAATAAAAACCAAATTGCAATACCTTATGTGCAGTTCTATCTCCAGCATGGTGTCCTCCATAAGCTTCGGAGTGACACTTGCGTAGGATCTGTTCCTGTTCATGCTCAGGTACACAATGTCTAATAACACCATCTACTCCTTCTTTATAAAGATGTGGGTCATCCCAAAAGTAATGCCTCAAATCATAGAAGAACTTTTTCTTTTGCTGGTATGTGAAACTAGGTGGTATGAATTTGGCAACAATGTAATTAGCATAATCAGCATACCATGGAGCAGTATGAGAAGCATTTATGACATTTAATTGCTCATCAGGAAAGCTATCATCAATAGGTAGTGGGTCATCAAGCACATTTTCTAACCTAGACAAGTTGTCTGCAACGGGGTTCTCAGCTCCCTTTCTATCAACAATATGTAAGTCAAATTCTTGTAGCAAGAGAACCCATCTAATAAGTCTAGGTTTAGCATCTTTCTTTTCCATAAGATATTTAATAGCAGCGTGATCAGTGTGAATAGTTACTTTAGAATGAACAATATAAGGTCTGAACTTATCACAAGAAAATACAACTGCTAAGAATTCTTTTTCAGTAGTAGCATAATTTCTTTGAGCATTGTCTAGGGTTTTACTAGCATATTGAATAATGTTTAATTTCCTATCAACTCTTTACCCTAGAATAGCACCTACAGCATAATCACTAGCATCACACATAATTTCAAAGGGTAAATTCTAATTAGGTGGCTGAACAATAGGTGCAGAGATCAATGCTTTCTTAAGTATTTCAAATGCTTCTACACAATCATCATCAAAGACAAATGGTATATCTTTTTGTAATAAATTAGTCAGAGGCCGAGAAATTTTTGAGAAGTCCTTAATGAACCTCCTATAAAATCCGGCGTGACCAAGGAAACTTCTTATACCTTTGATATCCTTGGGGCATGGCATCTTTTCAATAGCATCAACCTTGGCTTTATCAACTTCAATACCTCTTTCAGAAACTTTATGCCCCAAGACAATACCTTCATTAACCATAAAGTGGCACTTTTCCCAATTCAAGACAAGATTAGTTTCTTCACATCTCTGGATAACTCGATCAAGGTTGCTCAAGCAATCATCAAAAGAAGATCCATAGATGGAGAAATCGTCCATGAAAACCTCACAAATCTTTTCACAAAAGTCAGAGAATATAGCCATCATGCATCTTTGAAAGGTAGTAGGTGCATTACATAAACCAAAAGGCATACGTCTATAAGCAAAAGTACCAAAAGGGCAAGTAAAAGTAGTCTTACATTGATCCTTGGCTGACACAGGTATTTGAGAGAAACCAGAATAACCATCTAGAAAGCAAAAATGTGTATGTTTGGATAATCTTTCTAGCATTTGATCAATAAAAGGTAAGGGGTAATGATCCTTTTTAGTGGCCTTATTTAATTTGTGGAAATCAATCACCATCCTATAACCTGTAATAATTCTTTGAGGAATTAATTCATCTTTATCATTAGGAACGACAGTAAAACCTCCCTTCTTAGGGACACAATGGACATGACTTACCCACTGACTATCAGCAACGGGATAAATTATACCTGCCTCAAGGAGCTTTAGTACTTCCTTTCTTACCACTTCTTTCATTTTAGGATTCAGCCGTCGTTGATGATCACGAACTGGCTTAGCATCTTCTTCCAAATTTATTTTATGTTGACATAGAGTGGGACTAATGCCCTTAAGATCATCAAGAGTATACCCAATAGCAGCATGGTGCTTCTTCAGAGTTTTCAATAATCTCTCTTCCTCATGCTCTGAAAGGTTAGCACTAATAACTGTTGGAAATATGCCCTAGAGGCAATAATAAATTGGTTATTATTATATTTCCTTGTTCATGACAATCGTTTATTATCCATGCTAGAATTGTATTGATAGGAAACTCAGATACATGTGTGGATACATAGACAACAACATGTCCCTAGTAAGCCTCTAGTTGACTAGCTCGTTAATCAATAAATGGTTACGGTTTCCTGACCATGGACATTGGATGTCATTGATAAAGGGATCACATCATTACGAGAATGATGTGATGGACAAGACCCAATCCTAACCCTAGCACAAAGATCGTGTAGTTCGTATGCTAAAGCTTTTCTAATGTCAAGTGTCATTTCCTTAGACCATGAGATTGTGCAACTCCCGGATACCGTAGGAGTGCTTTGGGTGTGCCAAACGTCACAACGTAACTGGGTGGCTATAAAAGTACACTACAGGTATCTCCGAAAGTATCTGTTGGGTTGGCACGAATCGAGACTGGGATTTGTCACTCCGTGTAACAGAGAGGTATCTCTGGGCCCACTCGGTAGGACATCATCATAATGTGCACAATGTGACCAAGGAGTTGATCACGGGATGATGTGTTACGTAACGAGTAAAGAGACTTGCCGATAACGAGATTTAACAAGGTATCAGGATACCGACGATCGAATCTCGGGCAAGTATCGTACCGATAGACAAAGGGAATTGTATACGGGATTGATTGAATCCTCGACATCGTGGTTCATCCGATGAGATCATCATGGAACATGTGGAAGCCAACATGGGTATCCAGATCCCGCTATTGGTTATTGGCCGGAGAGTTGTCTCGACCATGTCTGCATGACTCCCGAACACGTAGGGTCTACACACTTAAGGTTCGATGACGCTAGGGTTATAGGGAATAGATATATGTGGTTAACGAATGTTGTTCGGAGTCCCGGATGAGATCCCGGACGTCACGAGGAGTTTCGGAATGGTCCGGAGGTAAAGATTTATATATGGGAAGTCCTATTTTGGTCACCGGAAAAGTTTTGGGTTTATCGGTAATGTACCGGGACCACCGGGAGGGTCCCGGTGGTCCACCAAGTGGGGCCACCAGCCCCGGAGGGCTGCATGGGCCAAGTGTGGGAGGGGATCAGCCCCAGGTGGGCTGGTGCGCCCCCCACCAAGGCCCAAGGCGCAAGGGAGAGTGGAAGGGGGCAAACCCTAGGCTCAGATGGGCCTAAGGCCCACCTAGTGGTGCGCCCCCCTCTCTCCCCCTTGGCCGCCCCCCTAGATGGGATCTAGGGCTGGCCGCCACCCCTAGGGGTGGAAACCTAGGTGGGGGCGCAGCCCCTCCCCTCCCCCTATATATACTTGAGGTTTTGGGCTGCCATAGAAACAATTCAATCTCCTTCTTGGCGCAGCCCTACCCCTCTCCCTCCTCGTCTCTTGCGGTGCTTGGCGAAGCCCTGCTGGAGTACCATGCTCCTCCACCACCACCACGCCGTCGTGCTGCTGCTGGATGGAGTCTTCCCCAACCTCTCCTTCTCCCCTTGCTGGATCAAGGCGTAGGAGACGTCACCGGGCTGTACGTGTGTTGAACACGGAGGTGCCGTCCGTTCGGCACTAGGATCATCGGTGATTTGGATCACAACGAGTACGACTCCATCAACCCCGTTCACTTGAACGCTTCCGCTTAGCGATCTACAAGGGTATGTAGATGCACTCTCCTTCCCCTCGTTGCTAGATTACTCCATAGATTGATCTTGGTGATGCATAGAAAATTTTGAATTTCTGCTACGTTCCCCAACAGTGGTATCAGAGCTAGGTCTATGCGTAGTTTCTATGCACGAGTAGAATACAAATTGTTGTGGGCGTCGATTTTGTCAATTTGCTTGCCGTTACTAGTCTCATCTTGATTCGGAGGCATCATGGGATGAAGCGGCCCGGACCGACCTTACACGTACTCTTACGTGAGACTGGTTCCACTGACTGACATGCACTAGTTGCATAAGGTGGCTAGCGGGTGTCTGTCTCTCCCACTTTAGTCGGATCGGATTCGATGAAAAGGGTCCTTATGAAGGGTAAATAGAAATTGGCATATCACGTTGTGGTTTTCGCGTAGGTAAGAAACGTTCTTGCTAGAAACCTATAGCAGCCACGTAAAAACTTGCAACAACAATTAGAGGACGTCTAACTTGTTTTTGCAGCATATGCCTTGTGATGTGATATGGCCAAAAGGATGTGATGAATGATATATGTGATGTATGAGATTGATCATGTTCTTGTAATAGGAATCATGACTTGCATGTCGATGAGTATGACAACCGGCAGGAGCCATAGGAGTTGTCTTAATTTATTTATGACCTGTGTGTCAACATAAACATCATGTAATTACTTTACTTTATTGCTAAAGCGTTAGCCATAGTAGTAGAAGTAATGGATGACGAGACAACTTCAACAAGACACGATGATGGAGATCATGGTGTCATGCCGGTGACAACGATGATCATGGAGCCCCGAAGATGGAGATTAAAAGGAGCAAAATGATATTGGCCATATCATGTCACTATTTGATTGCATGTGATGTTTATCATGTTTTACATCTTATTTGCTTAGAACGACGGTAGCTTAAATAAGATGATCCCTCACTAAAATTTCAAGAAAGTGTTCCCCCTAACTGTGCACCGTTGCGAAGGTTCGTCGTTTTGAAGCACCACGTGATGATCGGGTGTGATAGATTCTAACGTTCGAATACAACGGGTGTAAGCCAGATTTACACAGCAAAAACACTTAGGTTGACTTGACGAGCCTAGCATGTACAGACATGGCCTCGGAACACGGAAGACCGAAAGGTCGAGCATGAGTCGTATAGAAGATACGATCAACATGAAGATGTTTACCGATGTTGACTAGTCCGTCTCACGTGATGATCGGACACGGCCTAGTTGACTCGGATCATGTTTCACTTAGATGACTAGAGGGATGTCTATCTGAGTGGGAGTTCATTAGATGAACTCAATTATCATGAACATAGTCTAAATTGTCTTTGCAAATATGTTGTAGATAAATAGCTCATGTTGTAGCTCCCTGTTTCAATACGTTCCAAGAGAAAGATTAAGTTGAAAGATATTGTAAGCAATGATACGGACTAGGTCCGTAGTCTGAGGAGTGTCCTCACTGCTACACAGAAGGCTTACGTCTTTGATGCACCGCTCGATGTGCAAACCCCTACAACGTCGTCTGTGGATGTTGTGAACACCTGACAGACACATCCTGATGACTACTTGATAGTTTAGTGCACCATACTTTACGGCTTAGAAACGGGATTCCAATGACGTTTTGAACGCCATAGAACATATGAGATGTTCCAAGAGCTGAAATTGGGATTTCAGGCTCATGCCCGTGTTGAGAGGTGTGAGACCTCTGACAAGTTCTTTTGCCAACAAGATGGAGGAGAATAGCTCAGCTAGTGAGCATGTGCTCAGAATGTCTGGGTACTATAATCACTTAAATCAAGTGGGAGTTAAACTTCCAGATAAGATAGTGATTGATAGAGTTCTCTAGCCACTATCACTAAGCTACTAGATCTTCGTGATGAACTATGACATGCAAGGGATGGAGTTGATCCCGGAGCTGTTCGCGGTGCTTAAGACCGCAAAAGGTAGAAATCAAGAAGGAGCATCAAGTGTTGATGGTTTAACAAGACCACTGGTTTCAAGAAGGGCAAGGGCTAGAAGGGAAACTTCATGGATGGCAAATCAGTTGCCGCTCCAGTGAAGGAACCCAAGGTTGAACCCAAACCCGAGACTAAGTGCTTCTATTGTAAGGGGAACGGACACTGGTAGCGGAATTACCCCAAATGCATGGTAGATAAGAAGGATGGCAACTTTAACAAAGTATATACGTGTTATTAATGTGTACCTCACTAGTACTCCTGGTAGCACCTGGGTATTGGATACCGGTTCAGTTGCTATTATTGGTGACTTGAAGCAAAAGCTACGGACTAAACGGTAACTGGCTAAGGGCGAGGTGACGATGTGTGTTGGAAGTGTTTCCAAAGTTGATGAGATCACCATCGCACGCTCCATCTGCCTTCGGGATTAGTATTGAACCTAGATAAATGTTATCAGTGTCTACGTTGAGCATGAATATGATTAGATCATGTTCATTGCAAGACGGTCATTCATTTAAGTTAGAGAATAATAGTTATTCTGTTTACATGAACGATACCTTTCATGGTCATGCACCCTATGTGAATGGTTCATTGAATCTCGGTCGTGGTAATACACATGTTCACGCCAAAAGATGTAGAGTTAATAATGATAGTACCACTTTCTCGTGGCACTGCCGCTTAGGTCATATTGGCGTAAGATGCATGAAGAAACTCCATGTTGATGGATGTTTGGAGTCACTTGATTTTGAATCACTTGACACATGCGAGCCATGCCTCATGGGCAGGATGACTAAGACCCCGTTTTCAGGTACGATGAAACGGGCAAGTGACTTGTTGGAAATCATACATGCTGATGCGTGTGATCCAATGAGAATTGAAGCATGGAGTGGATATCGCTATTTTCTCATCTTCACTGACGATTTGAGTAGATATAGGTATATTTACTTAATGAAGCACAAGTCTGAAACGTTTGAAAAGTTCAAGCGATTTCAGAGTGAAGTTAAGAATCATCATAACAAGAAGATCAAATTCCTACGATCTGATCAATGAGAATTTCTGAGTTATGAGTTTGGCAAACACTTAAGACATTGTGGAATTGTTTCACAGTTGAAGCCACCTGGAACACCACAGGGTAATGGTGTGTCCGAACGTCGTAATCAAACCCTATGAGATATGGTGCGATCTATGATGTCTCTTACCGATCTACCGCTATTATTTTGAGGTTATGCGTTAGAGACAGCTGCGTTCACTTTAGATAGGACACCATATAAGTCCGTTGAGACGACGTCGTATGAACATTGGTTTGGCAAGAAACCAAAGTTGTCGTTTCTTAATGTTTGGGGCTGCGATGCTTAAGGCTTTAGCAGGAGAAGCTCGAACCCAAAAGCGGACAAACACATCTTCATAGGATACCCAAAGGTGACTGTTGGGTATACCTTCTATCTCAGATCTGAGGGCAAATTGTTTGTCGCTAAGAACGGGTCCTTTCTCGAGAAGGAGTTTCTCTCGAAAGAATTGAGTGGGAGGAAGATAGAACTTGATGAGGTTGTCGAACCTTTATTTCAACTAAAGAATGATGCAACACAGAAAGATGTTTTCTGTGGCACCTACGTCTGTTGAATAGGAAGTTAATGATAGTGATCATGAAGCTTCGGATCAAGTTGCTATCGAATCTCGTAGGTCGACAAGGATATGTACTACTCCTGAGTGGTACGGTAATCCTGTCTTAGATATCATGTTGTTAGATAACAATGAACCTACGAGCTATGGAGAAGCGATGGTGGGCCTGTATTCCAACAAATGGTTAGAAGCCATGAAATCCGAGATAGGATCCATATATCAGAACAAAGTATAGACTTTGGTGGACTTGCCCGATGATCGGCAAGCCATTGAGATAAATGGATCTTTAAGAAGAAGACGGACGTGGGAGGTAATGTTACCGTCTAAGAAGCTCGACTTGTGGGAAAGAATTTTTTCACAAGTTCAAGGAGTTGACTACGATGAGAATTTCTCACCCGTAGCGATGCTTAAGTCCGTCGGAATCATGATAGCATTAGCTATATTTTTCGATTATGAAAGCTTACAGATGGATGTCAAAACAAGTTTTCTTACCAAGTTTTCGTAAGAAAAGTTGTATGTGATACAATAAAAGGTTTTGTCGATCCTAAGGATGCTAAAAGGTATGCTGGCTCCAACAATCCTTCTATGGACTAGAGCAAGCATCTCGGAATCGGAATATATGTTTTGATGGAGTGATCAAAGCTTTTAGGTTTATACAATGTTTGCTAGAAACTTGTATTTACAAGAAAGTGAGTGGGAGCACTACAACATTTCTGATAAGTATATGTGGATGACATATTGTTGATCCGAAATGATGTAGAATTTCTGGAAAGCATAAATGGTTGTTTGAAGAGTGATTTTCAAAGGAAGACCTGGATAAAGCTGCTTACACATTGGGCATCAAGATCTATAGAGATAGATCAAGACGCCTGATGGTACTTTCAAAGAACGCACATCTTGACATGTTTTTGAAGGAGTTCAAAATAGATCAGTCAAAGAAGGGGTTCTTACCTGAGTTGTAAGGTGTGAAGTTGAGTAAGACTCAAAGCTTGACCACGGCATAAGAAAGAGAAAGGACGAAGGTCGTCCCCTATGCTTTTGTCATAGGCTCTATACGGTATGCCATGCTGAAGTACCGCACCTGATGTGTGCCTTGCCACATGTCTGGCAAGAGGGTACAAAGGTGATCTAGGAGTAGATCACCAGATAGCGGTCAAAATTATCCTTAGAGGAATAAGGAAATGTTTCTCGGTTATAGAGGTGATAAAGAGTTCGACGTAAAGAGTTACGTCAATGCAAGCTTAACACCTATCCGGATAGCACTGAGTAGAGATACCGGATACGTATAATGGAGCAACAATTTGGAATAGCTCCAAGTGGAACATGGCAACATCATCTATGATATAAAGTTTTGCAAAATACATAGGGATCTGAATATGGCAAGACTCGTTGACTACAACCTCCCTCACAAGCATAACATGATCAAACCCAGAACTCTTTGAGTGTTTATCACATAGTGATGTGAACTAGATCATTGAGTCTAGTAAACTCTTGGATGTTGGTCACATGGCGATGTGACCTGTGAGTGTTAATCACATGGCGATGTGAACTAGATTATTGACTCTAGTGCAAGTGGGAGACTGTTGGAAATATGCCCTAGAGGCAATAATAAATTGGTTCTTATTATATTTCCTTGTTCATGATAATCGTTTATTATCCATGCTAGAATTGTATTGATAGGAAACTCAGATACATGTGTGGATACATAGACAACAACATGTCCCTAGTAAGCCTCTAGTTGACTAGCTCATTAATCAATAGATGGTTACGGTTTCCTGACCATGGACATTGGATGTCATTGATAACGGGATCACATCATTAGGAGAATGATGTGATGGACAAGACCCAATCCTAAGCCTAGCACAAAGATCGTGTAGTTCGTATGCTAAAGCTTTTCTAATGTCAAGTGTCATTTCCTTAGACCATGAGATTGTGCAACTCCCGGATACCGTAGGAGTGCTTTGGGTGTGCCAAACGTCACAACGTAACTGGGTGGCTATAAAAGTACACTACAGGTATCTCCGAAAGTATCTGTTGGGTTGGCACAAATCGAGACTGGGATTTGTCACTCCGTGTAACGAAGAGGTATCTCTGGGCCCACTCGGTAGGACATCATCATAATGTGCACAATGTGACCAAGGAGTTGATCACGGGATGATGTGTTACGTAACGAGTAAAGAGACTTGCCGATAACAAGATTGAACAAGGTATCGGGATACCGACGATCGAATCTCGGGCAAGTATCGTACCGATAGACAAAGGGAATTGTATACGGGATTGATTGAATCCTCGACATCGTGGTTCATCCGATGAGATCATCGTGGAACATGTGGGAGCCAACATGGGTATCCAGATCCTGCTGTTGGTTATTGGCCGGAGAGTTGTCTCGGCCATGTCTGCATGACTCCCGAACCCGTAGGGTCTACACACTTAAGGTTCGATGACGCTAGGGTTATAGGGAATAGATATACGTGGTTACCGAATGTTGTTCGGAGTCCCGGATGAGATCTTGGACATCACGAGGAATTCCGGAATGGTCCGGAGGTAAAGATTTATATATGGGAAGTCCTGTTTTGGTCGCCAGAAAAGTTTCGGGTTTATCGGTAATGTACCGGGACCACCGGGAGGGTCCCGGTGGTCCACCAAGTGGGGCCACCAGCCCCGGAGGGCTGCATGGGACAAGTGTGGGATGGGACCAGCCCTAGGTGGGCTGGTGCGCCCCCCACCAAGGCCCAAGGCGCAAGGGAGAGTGGAAGGGGGCAAACCCTAGGCTCAGATGGGCCTAAGGCCCACCTAGTGGTGCGCCCCCCTCTCTCCCCCCTTGGCCGCCCCCCCCCCCTAGATGGGATCTAGGGCTGGCCGCCACCCCTAGGGGTGGAAACCTAGGTGGTGGCGCAGCCCCTCCCCTCCCCCTATATATACTTGAGGTTTTGGGCTGCCATAGAAACGATTCAATCTCCTTCTTGGCGCAGCCCTACCCCTCTCCCTCCTCGTCTCTTGCGGTGCTTGGCGAAGCCCTGCTGGAGTACCACGCTCCTCCACCACCACCACGCCATCGTGCTGCTGCTGGATGGAGTCTTCCCCAACCTCTCCTTCTCCCCTTGCTGGATCAAGGCATAGGAGACGTCACCGGGCTGTACGTGTGTTGAACACGGAGGTGCCGTCCATTCAGCAGTAGGATCATCGATGATTTGGATCACGACGAGTACGACTCCATCAACCCTGTTCACTTGAACGCTTCCGCTTAGCGATCTACAAGGGTATGTAGATGCACTCTCCTTCCCCTCGTTGCTAGATTACTCCATAGATTGATCTTGGTGATGCGTAGAAAATTTTGAATTTCTGCTACGTTCCCCAACAATAACAACAGGATATATCTTTTTCTCATCAAGATAAGCATATTTAAGAGTATCAGGCAACGGTTTAAGCTCAAACACGGGATCACCCTTGGGTGGAGGAGGATCCCCTAGGATTTCAACAGGAAAATTGTGTTTCAGAATAGGTTCCTGTTTAAAGAATACTTCATCTATTTCCCTTCTTTCATTCATAAACATATCATTTTCATGATCTAGCAAATATTGTTCTAAAGGATCACTATGAGGTACAGCAATAGAAGCAAGACCAATAATTTCATCCTTACTAGGTAATTCTTCTTCACGGTGTTGTCTACTAAATTTAGAGAAATTAAATTCATGAGACATATCATCTAAACCGATAGTAACAACATCCTTTTTGCAATCTATCTTAGCATTAACAGTGTTCAAGAAGGGTCTACCAAATATAATGGGACAAAAGCTATCTTGTGGGGAACCAAGAACAAGAAAATCAGCAGGATATTTAGTTTTCCCACACAAGACTTCAGCATCTCTAACAATTCCCATTGGTGAAATAGTATCTCTATTGGCAAGTTTAATTGTGACATCAATATCTTCTATCTCAGTAGGTGCAATATCATGCATAATTTCTTTGTATAAGGCATAAGGTATTGCACTAGCACTAGCACCCATATCACATAAGCCATGATAACAATGATCTCCTATTTTAACAGAAATAGCAGGCATGCCTACCATAGGTCTGTTTTTATCTTTAGCACAAGGTTTAGCAATTCTAGCAGTCTCATCAAGGAAATGAATAACATGCCCATCAATATTATCAGACAAGAGATCTTTAACAATAGCAATATCAGGTTCAACTTTAATTTGCTCAGGAGGTGTATACGTTCTAATGTTGCTTTTATGAACCACAGTTGAAGCTTTAGCATGATCCTTTATCCTGACAGG
Organism: Triticum dicoccoides; assembly: GCF_002162155.2. Taxonomy (NCBI): domain Eukaryota; kingdom Viridiplantae; phylum Streptophyta; class Magnoliopsida; order Poales; family Poaceae; genus Triticum; species Triticum dicoccoides. Next base: position 192,112,577 of record NC_041392.1, read on the forward strand.
GAAAGGTGGTTTCTCAACATAAGAAGTATGAACAATAGGATCATTATAAGTGATACTCTTTTCTTCAACTTTAATAGGTGCAACTACTTTTACTTCTATGGGAGGATGATATTTAAACCACTTCTCCTTGGGGAGATCAACATAAGTAGCAAAAGATTCACAGAAAGAAGCTACTATTTCAGAGTCAAGTCCATATTTAGTGCTAAATTTAACGGAAACATCGGTATCCATAAAAGATTTAACACAATCAAACTTAGGTGTCATACCTGACTCCTTACCTTCGTCGAGGTCCCAGTCTTCAGAGTTGCGTTTAATTCTTTCCAATAAATCCCATTTGAATTCAATAGTCTTCATCATAAAGGAGCCAACACAAGAAGTATCAAGCATGGTGCGATTGCTCTCAGAAAGCCGAGCATATAGATTTTGAATAATCATTTCTCTTGAGAGCTCATGATTGGGGCATGAATATAACATTGATTTAAGCCTCCGCCAAGCTTGAGCGATGCTTTCTCCTTCGGGGGCCAAAAATTATATATATAATTGCGATCACGATGAACAAGATGCATAGGATAAAACTTCTGATGAAATTCCAATTTCAATCGTTTGTAGTTCCATGACCCTGTATCATCACATAGCCTATACCATGTCAATGCATCTTCCTTCAAAGATAAAGGGAAGACCTTCTTCTTAACAACATCTCCGGGTACACCTGCAAGCTTAAATAATCCAGAAACTTCATCCACATATATTAGGTGCTCATCAGGATGCTTTGTTCCATCTCCTGCAAAAGGATTAGCTAGCAGTTTTTCTATCATACCCGAAGGAATTTCAAAGCAGACATTTTCATTTTCAGTAGGTTCAGTAGGTTGAGGAGAAACTCTTTGCTCTACTGGTCGGGGTGAAGATACCCCGAACAAGCCCCTCGGAGGATTACTTTCCATAGTAACAAGTTACAGTAAATTTCAGCACACTATATAAATTTTCCTTACCAAATTCCACCTACCAAAGGTGCTTCACTCCCCGGCAACGACGCCAGAAAAGAGTCTTGATGACCCAGACGTATAGGGGATCTATCGTAGCCCTTTCGATAATTAAGAGTGTCGAACCCAACGAGGAGCAGAAGGAAATGATAAGTGGTTTCCAGCAAGGTATTCCCTGCAAGTACTGAAATAAGTGGTAACAGATAGTTTTGTGATAGGATAATTTGTAACGAGCAACAAATAACAAAAGTAAGTAAAGTGCAGCAAGGTGGCCCAATCCTTTTTGTAGCAAAGGACAAGCCTGGACAAACTCTTATATAGAGAAAAGCGCTCCCGAGGACACATGGGAATATCGTCAAGCTAGTTTTCATCACGTTCATATGATTCGCGTTCGGTACTTTGATAATTTGGCATGTGGGTGGACCGGTGCTTGGGTATTGTCCTTACTTGGACAAGCATCCCACTTATGATTAACCTCTATTGCAAGCATCCACAACTACAACAGAAGTATTGAGGTAAACCTAACCATAGCATGAAACATATGGATCCAAATCAGCCCCTTACGAAGCAACACATAAACTAGGGTTTAAGCTTCTGCCACTCTAGCAACCCATCATCTATTTATTACTTCCCAATGCCTTCCTCTAGGCCCAAATAATGGTGAAGTGTCATGTAGTCGACGTTCACATAACACCACTAGAGGAGAGACAACATACATCTCATCAAAATATCGAACAAATACCAAATTCACATGACTACTAATAGCAAGACTTCTCCCATGTCCTCAGGAACAAACGTAACTACTCACAAAGCATAATCATGTTCATAATCAGAGGGGTATTAATATGCATATAGGATCTGAACATATGATCTTCCACCAAATAAACCGACTAGCATCAACTACAAGGAGTAATTAACACTACTAGCAACCTACTAGTACCAATCCTGGACTTGAAGACAAGAATTGGATACAAGAGATGAACTAGGGTTTTGAGAGGAGATGGTGCTGATGAAGATGTTGATGGATATTGCCCTCTCCCGGTGAGAGGAGCGTTGGTGATGACGATGGCGATGATTTCCCCCTCCCGGAGGGAAGTTTCCCCGGTAGAACAGCTCTGCCGGAGCCCTAGATTGGTTCCGCCTCGTGGCGGCGGAGTTTTGTCCGAGGAGATGGCTTATGATTTTTTCCTCATCGAAAGACTCCATATAGCAGAAGATGGCCATCGGAGGGCCACCAGGGGGCCCACGAGGTAGGGGGCGCGCCCAGGTGGGTAGGGCGCGCCCCCACCCTCGTGGGCAGGGTGTGGCCCCCTGGTGAACTTCTTGCGCTCAGTATTTTTTATATATTCTGAAAACGTCTTCCATGAAGTTTTAGGACTTTTGGAGCTGTGCAGAATAGGTCTCTAATATTTGCTCCTTTTCCAACCCAGAATCCCAGCTGTCGGCATTCTCCCTCTTTATGCAAACCTTGTAAAATAAGAGAGAATAGGCATAAGCATTGTGACATAATGTGTAATAACAGCTCATAATGCAATAAATATCGATATAAAAGCATGATGCAAAATGGACGTATCAGCTATCATCACCATGAAGGCCAAGGACCAGAGGGGGGACCTCTCCCCATCCAGTGGGGAGGCCATGGAGGAGGAAGTACAAGGGGGAGAACCTCTCCTCCTCTCTCTTGGTGGCACCAGAGTGCCATTGAGAGTGTAATCATCGCCGCGGTGATCGTCTTCATCAACATCACCATCATCATCACCATCCCCATCTCTTTTACGCGCTCCACTCTCCCGCACCCCGCTGTAATCCCTACTTGAACATGGTGCTTTATGCCACATATTATGATCCAATGATGTGTTGCCATCCTATGATGTTTTGAGTAGATATTTTTTGTCTTTGGATTGGTTGATGATCTAGATTGGTACGAGTTGTATGTTTTATTTTGGTGCTGTCCTATGGTGCCCTCCGTGTCCCGCAAGCGTGAGGGATTCCCGTTGTAGGGTGTTGCAATACGTTTATGATTCGCTTATAGTGGGTTGCGTGAGTGACTGAAACACAAACCCAAGTAAGGGGGTTGTTGCGTATGGGATAAAGAGGACTTGATGCTTTAATGCTATGGTTGGGTTTTACCTTAATGATCTTTAGTTGTTGCAGATGCTTGCTAGAGTTCCAATCATAAGTGCATATGATCCAAGAAGAGAAAGTATGTTAGCTTATGTCTCTCCCTCATATGAAATTGCAATGACGACTATCGGTCTTGTTAACAATTGCCTAGGACAATTCCGCACACCGATCCACCATTATTCCACACTCGCTATTTATAATATTTAGTAATATATTCTAACTTTATGATAACATCACCTACTTTCATATTTTAGCTCTCTGATATCATACAAAGTTATCCACTTCATACCCACAACGTAGTTTTATTTCTCATATCTAGTTGGAAGCAAACGTTCGGTGTACGTAGAGTCGTATCAGTGGCAGATAGGGCTTGAGAGAATATTGATCTTACCTTTAGCTCCTTGTGGGTTCGACACTCCATACTTATCACTTCCACCTTTGGAAATTGCTACGATGATTCCCTGCACTTGGGGATTATCAAGGAGCGACCTCCCTTTGATAGGCGCAAGAGAAGGAGGCGAGGCAGCAAAACGTTTCAGCTTCCGTGTGACCTTTCATATACCCGTTGTGTGTGGCAAAAATTTAGACATCGGCTCATTCCTACAACCCGCGGCGCGTCGTGGCGAGGCGGGCGGCGGAGGAGGAGCGCGTGTGGATGTCTCTTTTGTTCTCATCCTCATACATGTGGAGAAAGAGCCTCTCTTATAAAGAGGTCCAACTCCCTCTAAACTAGAAATGTGAGACTAAACTTTAGTTTCACCTCTTGCCTTGCACGAATGGGCTGCGTGGGCCTCTAGGATTTATTAGGAATTTCTGAAACTGCTATTAGGCTAGGCCCAAAATAGACAAAATTCCAGCAAGAAGTATTATTTTTCTCCAAGCTGACTTGCAGCTTGGAATGTTACTTTCAATCGTATAGGCGTCCACGACAAATAAAAGGACGAGTAAAATGCACTAGCGGTACTTGAACTTGCGAAGAAAGCACGCTTTGGTCACTGTACTTCAAAATACGGCCAAAACGGTCACTCAATACGTCTACATGTGATTGTACGGCCACTGTTCACCGTACGCCACTCGCCACCCCTCCATTTGACCAATCTGAGGCGATAGCTGTCGCTCGCGGTTTTTTTGTAAATTAGCTCGTGGGGTTATTTCCATGCACCACCCTGTGTCGCCGATGCCCAATCCCTAATTCCCCACTCCTTGTCGCCGAGGCCGATGCCCTCCCCCTGCTGCCGCCGCCCTCTTCCTTGCTGCTTGCCGCCACCCTCTTCCTGTAGATTGCCACCGTAGCCGCCGCCTCTTCACCGCTCCGCAATGTCGACAAGCTCGGTCAGGTCATCGCTCGGCGGCCGTTCGATGGTGGTGCCGCTGATAAGATGCCCTTCTTGCCACACTCGTGTGAAGTTCTATCTCTCGAACACGGAGAAGCACGATGGATGGGTCTTTTACAGGTGTCCTGTTGGTGTAAGTGGAGTGCATCCGTTGGCGTTTGTTAATTTTGGTCGATTTTTGTGGATCTTGTGATGGTGATTTTTGGCGTCTGTTCGTTTCTTTTGATCTTCGGGACCATTTCTAGCATTGGGAGTTGGAATACGTTGTCTACTTGCTAGATAATCAGTTTCTCATTGGCAATGAAGCCGCAGATGCATTAGGAGCTGCAGAGGAAAGGAGGGAAGAGCTGATGTGAGCAAGGAATCGAAGATATGCAGGTGGAGGTGCAGGTGGAGGTGTAGTTGATCTTCCAGGCTTTGAAGATGGAATTCATGGAAGAGTTGCATCTCAAATTAGGAATCATCAAGCAGAGGCACTCCTAGGGTTAGACAATCAAATATTGGTGATGATGAAGGCACTGGTGGCAGCACTCATTGTACTTGCAGTGCTTTTAGCTATTTCTCTGCTGAAGAAGTGATGGAGTTGATGCAGTATTAGCATTATGCCTAGTTTGTTAGGAGATGAACTGGTAGTATGAAGTGATGCTTTTGCATTGTAAGTCTGAAGTTGATGTAGTTTCCAGTTTGCAGATGGAGTTGATGTAGTGTTGTTAGTCTGAAGTGACAATCTTTTGCATTGAAAGTGATGCTTTTGCAATATGTAAGCAAGTGACAATATTTTAATGCAAATGGAAGCTAATTTGGCTTGTTGAAGCTGTTGATGCTGTCATATCAAGATATCATTTTTATGCAAGTTGATTATGTGTACATTAGGACATGATGCAGATAAAATGTAAGTTAATGTTGTGCAAGTTATCATGTTGCTGTCGATGCTGTCAAGTTGTGGAAGTTTATGCAAGTTGATCATCATATTTGGCTTCTGTGTACATTGCAAAGCTATTTGGTGTTTTTATCATCTTGCTGTACATTTTACCATTGTTATGATTGTAGCACATACAAAACAAGTGCATTGAGGGAGAAAAGCACATGCATAACCAGCAAACCATATCTGGGAAGTACCATCAAAATTATGGTTTGTACCAACAATTCAGATACACAAGTGCATTCAGTTACAAAATGATCAACAATTGATTCATACTCATGTGTACACATCAATATGGATCAATTATAACATTTCTCATCAATCACATACTACTACATCATGCCTTGGAGCTTAAGAAGTAAAGCATGCTACACAACAGGTACATCATCTGAAGATGTCAAACATTGAAGTGCTTTTGGTCTTACTGGGAAGCACAAGATCATCATCTGAATCAGGATCTGGACCTGCAGGCCTCTTGCCAAGAGCAATACCTATCAGCCTCATTTCCTCCTTCCTAGCCTCAGCAGCAGCAACCATGTCTGCTCTTTTTCTTGTTGCTACAGCTTCTTTCTCTGCTCTCTTCTTGGCAGCAGCTTCCTCCTTTTAAGCCTTCTTCTAAGCTTACTTCCTTGCTTTATTCTCATCAGCCACAGCTTTCTTGGTCTCCATTATGATCTGCCTTGTCTCTTCCTTAGCCTTCTTTGCTATTTCAGCTTCTTCTTTTCTCTTCTCTCTCTTCTGAGCTTGTGACTACCTCTTCCTCTCTGCTTCTAGTGCTTTCTTCTCCTCTTGCTGATGTCTCTTCCTGGCAGCTTCCCCTGCTTTCTTTAGTTGTTCCTCCCTTCTTGTTGCAAGAATTGCTTCCTTCTTATCTTCTAGTTCTTTGTCTCTCTGCCTCTTGAGGAGAAGCAATCTTTTGGCCAAGTCACCTTGCTGGATTGTGCTTGAGCTCCCATTGTTGCTTGTGTTACCTTGGGTTTGATTGAGCATGGCCCTGGCAGCAGATATAAAAGTTGATTCTGGTATAGGCCCTGTTGCAACCACTCTTGGCAGAGGCCTCTGGATAAAAAAAGTACATATTGCAGTTCAGAATAACATGTTTTATCAATGAACTTAACATCAATTACACGAAACAAGGACATTAACTTACATTTTGAACCATATGATCAACCATAAGATCTTCTATGACATGATTTTCTGAAGAGTTGTGCTCCTGTTGAAGTGCAAGTAATTTTGAATCATATCTTTGCAATATTTCTGATTATCCAACAGTGCAAGAAAACCTACAGCACAAATGATGGAAGACATACCTGAGTAATGACTTGCTCATCATCTCCTACATTTGGAGCAACTTCTGCATTAGCAGCTTGATCATCTCCATGTGGTGGTGGTGGAGCTTGCACATTTGGAACAACTTATGCATTAGGAGCCTTATAATCTCCATGTGGTGGTGGAGCTTGCACATTTGGAGGGGGCAGACCAGCGTTAAGGTACTTGCAGCCTTTGATGTTGTCGTCTGGCTCTCCACAATAGTTGCAATGCATGATCACACCATGCCTTGACATTTTTTGCCACCATTGCTGCAAGAAACTTCATGTGGGGCCTTCCTTCTGCTCTTGCATGGCCTGCCTACCTGCTTGGTGTATAATGGTGGCTTAATTGGGGGTCCATTCATCCTCTCCCATTCTGTCTTATTTCTCCAGGGGTAGATGATGTTGTTGTATGCTTTCTTGAACATCCCAACAGAATAACATTGGTTAACCAAGAGGAGGGGATCCACTCTCTCATGCCTAGCACATGCTATAGCATGTACACATGACGTGCCACCCTTCTGCCACCTCTTGCAGCTACACTCATTACTGTGCCAATCAACAATGTAGTCAGTCCCTCTATCACCAACTGGAAAGACTCCATCGCCAGCCCCTTCAAACATAGCAGGTGTTTGTCCATTCAGTTAGCTTATCAACCTTTTTCTTTATCTCAGGGCATATGTTTCCTTTCATCTTCTCCGCTTTTATCTGCTTGGTGTAGTGCCTCTGCATCAATTTCCCTTTAATCCTTTCAAGCATTGACAATATTGGTAGCTCCCTAGCATCTAATATGTACATGTCCATGTAAAACGCACATCACTAAATATTTGAATACAGTAACAACTAGCATATGAGAACATCAATGCAGTTGGTTCTTACTTGTTAAATACTTCACAATTGTTGTTCAGTAAGATATCGCACTTGGGTAGATCATTTTGAAAAGCCCTAACCCAAGTGTTAGGTTCAAGCTCATGCAACCATTTGTAGGCATCCAAGTTAATTTCCTTCATCTCATTCATGTACTGCTCATACTTCACAATAGTGTTGCTTCTTGCTATCTTCCAAAGTTGGTTCTTCAGTACATCACCTTTGAATTGCTGCTGGAAGTTTTGCCACATGTGTCTCACACAGAACCTATGTTCTAACTGTGGAAACAACTCATCTACAACATTTATTAGGCCCTGCAAAATAAGTAACAACTACTTCATATGGTGCTGAACTGAATGAAAGAAGGTATCATAAGAGCAAGTTATGAAGATCAACATCATTTACCTTTTGTTTATCAGACATAATAGTCCATGGGCTGGTGTTCATGATGCCTAGATCATTCTTGAGCCTCTCAAGGAACCAACACCAGTTGGGCTTGTCATCCACTTCAACCACAACAATAGCAATAGGGAAAATACAATCATTTGAGTCAATTCCCACAGCAATTAGCAGTTGTCCTCTATACCTTGTCTTAATATGACATCCATCAATGAATATCATTGGCCTACATCCTTGAAGGAAACCTCTTTTGCAAGCATCCAGGCACATATATGCTTTGCTGAACCTTGCTTGATCATCAAGTTGAAGAAAAAAGGAGCTGCTTGGGTTACTTCTCCTAAGTTCATTTCCATAGTCCCACAGCAAATTGTACTGGGCCTCTTCATCACCATATATAATCTTCATTGCTAGCCTTCTAGCTCTTTGCAACTTGATCCTAGATGGTGTCATATGCCATTCCTTCTGAACTACTCTTGAAAAGTTCCTCAGATTCATATCTTGGTCCGCCCTAAAGCTCTCAAGGTACTTCTGTGCTAAGAAAGGAGAAGTGAAAGCCTTGATCTTCCACTTCTTGGTACATGTGTGTCCATGCACATATTTCTTGACCATGAAACACTTTGTCCTACTATCATAAGAGGCCCAAAGGTACCAAGTACAATCCTCATCACAAGTTGCCTTGACCCTTTTCTTATCATCTACAGGGAGCTTCACATCAACTCTGTTCTTGCAACTGTATTCTTTGATTGCTTTCCTGAGTAACTCAACAGTCTAGAAAACTTCCCAACATGAAATTTGGGGCAGTGTAGGTCCTCACCTCTAAATGCCTTGAACTTCATGTAAATTTCTTCATCATCTGAATCAGGGGCCCATAGGTCATATCCTTCTGACCCATACAACTCATCTTCAGGATCATGTGCTACTGCCTCATGTGCTTATTTCTCATTTCCTTTAACAGGCACTTTCTTTTTTTGTTGCTTCTGCTTCTCTTTCAACTTCATGTCTTCGGGCTCATCCATATCCACATTGTCAGCATACAGATCATCATCACCATCACTAATATCATAATCACTGTCCATTATGGCCTCGGGATCAAAGTCAGAGTCATCTGAATCACTCTCATTTGTTTCCATTTCATAACTTGCTCCTCCAGATGAGTTGCGTTGTCTGTTTTTCCTTTTGCAGTATCTTCCTCTACCAGCTTCACCTTCACCTTCAACATCATCATCATCACCATTTGTTGTTGTCTAAATCACACCTGGATCCTCCACACTTACATCTTCACTTACATAAGATACTTTCCTTTTTGCAAACACAAAGTTGCTTACACCATCATCTTCTGCATGCTCTGGAGGACAAACTACCTGTATAGGAATTGGGTGAGTCACATTTGCATCTTCAAGCTCAACATCAATATCTGCAATTTGTGGATCATTTGGTTTACTCTTGCAAGGACTAAACACTTCAGATAGCTGCCTTATTGGGAAATTGACCACATCATCTTCAGGCACATTTGCATCCAAACTATCCTCATGGTCAAGGTACAAACTAAATGAGTAATGCCCTAGTGACACAAATGTGAGCACCTGATCTGTGTCCCTATCTCCTCTGATTTCTCTCAACCCATTCCCGTTGATTGAAAGAATGGGAATGCAATAATATACCTTCATCCTGCCTGCCATCTCCCATCCTATCTCTTCAACTAGGTTTTCAACCATGATTGAAGACCAAGTATCTGCATCTACTTCATCATACCACAGTTCATGACCATTGACATATGAACGATTGCTACCTTGCCCAAGGAAATAACCACCATGGTTAAACTTAACTGAAAACTTCCTGCTGCGCTTATCTGCATACATCAAAATAGAGCAGGACAGAGTTTCAGAATTTCTGTTCTACATAATCTGCAAGAAATAGATGCAAGCAAGCACCTTTGAGTATCAAATTCACCTATACAACCAGCATCTTCAACATGCAGCAAAAGATAGCACCTTTCAGCACCAAATAACCTTCTCCAAACCCAAAACCCTATACGCTGAAACCCCCAAATCACGGTCGAAAACCCTAGGCAAATCTTCAAAGTACATATGGGCATATCTGACTAACAAGCACACCATCCACAATGCCCACCTCTAAATATCGAGCCTACAGCTTACAACGCAAGAACCAAGGAGGGGCGAGGTGAGGGCTTACTGCAGTTGTGCGGCGGAGCACCATCGGGGCGACGAACAGGCGACATCCTGACGAAACAGCTCCAGCGATGAGATGCGTGGCGCCTACGCGGCGCCTCTCGCACTTGTGCGACGACTCTGGTGGTGGTGGTGCGGTGCCGCCGACGATCGCCCTTCCCTCCTTCCCTTTCACCGCCTCCCCTTTCGTTCTGATCGAAGCCGAATAGACAAGGAGATAGGAGGAATTACGGAGCCACCTAAGGGTTTCCCTGTAAAAATGCTGCGGAACCCCTCGCGAGCGCCAGCCGTCACCTCGGATTGGTCAACAAGTGGTCAAATGAAGGGGCGACGAGTGGCGTACAGTGAACAGTGGCCGTACAATCACGTGTAGACGTATTGAGTGATCGTATTGGCCGTATTTTGAAGTACAGTGACCAAAGCGTGCTTTCTTCGCAAGTTCAAGTACCGCCAGTGCATTTTGGCGTCCATTATCTCTCCTGCTTAAGGAAAATATAATGTTTTGGCGTCCGCTCCTTCGTCCAACATTTACGTACTGGCCCAGTTCTTATTTATGTATCAAATAAATTGTGGTCTCTTTGATATGTTAATAAGTGCTTACCAAATACTAAATGTTTATCAAATAAAATCTTCCTTTTTACGCAATTAAATCAATATGGGTAGGTACCCGTTTACAACGCACGAACAATTATGTCTAGTGGCATAACACTGGTGACAAACATATGTCCATGAAATTTAAATATCCTTAAGAGTAAATACAAGAAGACAATACATTATTGATAATCTTCATAAAACATTGGGCAAGTAGCAATCAAGTTTGTAGCGATGACCACAACAACGACCATGTTGCAAAGGGGCCTCGTGGCATGCACCATGTTGCAAGGTGAGTCGCAATGATGGGGCCGTTCGATCGTGCCAATCCAACGACTCGTGATTCGGGCTGATCTTTACAAAAGACCGGTCGGCCTACACATAGCATAAGCCTTTCATTTATTATTCGGCCCCAAAAGGTGGGACCAAAATACAACTTCTCACTTGGAGCCTGACAAGAAAATCCACGCAATCAAGAGTTAAAATCATAAGAATTTGCCTCGCTGACAAGGACAATTAAGAACAATAGACATGGTTTATGCAATGAGGTCTTTCTAATAATCGTATTTGGTGGGATGTAATTATACCAGCTTGTGTTACGAGTCGTGCAACAATTACAACTCTACCGTAAAGCTCAAGGGGACCTTTTTATGGAGCTTGTGTAAAAGTGAACTGTAAAAACACACGCAGTACCGGTTGCAGGACTGCATGCAAACGAAGCTTTGTGTACAGTCTGTGCCTGGGTAAATTTGGCTGGACATGGTCAGAGTCTTGCAGGCCAGATGTACACATTTTTTTTACTGTTTTCTTCTTCGAATCTTTTGAATCCTAATTTGTCCGTATGGATGAGGTACAGTGTATTGGCACTCTCATCCAGCATTCATGGTTACTTTATGGATTGGCCAGTGTAGAAGTTCAAATGCATGAAAAATCATGAGATGACACATCTTAACTTTTTTTATGGTGACTCTCATGAGATTGCAAAAAATTAAAATTTATCTTACAAACAATCTTAACCTCTATTTTACACAATTCTTACATTTATCTTACAGTAACTGAGAGAAAGTCACAGCCACAACAAAATGGCATCTCGCCAGGTACTTTCTTTAAGAAATTGTGCAAGCCAATTTGCCATTGCGAAGAAATTGTTGGGCATATTAGCAATTGATGGGTATACTAGTATGGAAGTCATGTCCTTTGTACTAAGCCTTGCATGCATAATCTGTTATCACTCGTGGATTGCTTGCGTGTACATTCAAATTACTCATTAGCTTGCCTCTGCCTATTAATTTGGCCAAGCATGGAAGATCAGGAGTTTGATAAAGAAGGTTCTTCGATGACCATCATGCGAACTAGGACTCTTCCCTAGTCGGTTGCGTGTAGGGTTAAGGCATTGGTATGGGTCCAAGTTTCGATGGTGTTTTCACTGCAAGTGTTTTGTTTGGAGTTTCGTCTTCAAGGTTTTTAGTTATGTAAGACTTGACTGTGATGGTCCTATTTATGTAAGACATTATATAGTGGATGTAATTTTTTGATTATTAGTTTGTTGTACACAGTGACACACTGATCATGGGATCATTGTTGCATGTGCAATGGTGGCTTCGACCATACATGTCGGGGTCTCCACACTTGCTCAGGCGTCCTAGTTCTTATGGTCGGTGGTAGGCAAGTGCATCACGGATCTGCACGTGGTTGGGGTGCAATAGTGTGTCCGGAAGGTCGTCCGATGGAAAATGGAGTTGTGTTTGTGGTGTTGGTGGCATGTCTATTTGGCAGTGCTGGATCAAGTGTGGGTGGTGCTCTACTGCAGCGGCAGCTCCATGGAGAGGCTGGGGGTGAAAAATGTCATGCACAACTACACGTGGATCTAGGCATGTTGTGCCCTGCTCTGTTTGGCAGACTGGTCTCCGGCAGGCGGCAGTCCCTGCCATGGACCAACTGAACCCGGTTCCAAACGCATAGTGGTGTGGGTTGGAGAGATCCGACGTGGATTACCCTGATCCATCGTGTGATGGAGTGGACAGGCCGGATCCAACATCGCCAACCCACTTCTACTAGGTGGCATATGCAGGGAAGTGGTTTCATCGCATTCTCGTGCAACACATAATTCATTTTGAGCCATATTAGCTCGTATGTAATACAAGGGGCCAATGCCTAGGCGGTCGGTTCTTGAAATGTGCCACCATGGTTTTGCTTAAAGGGAACCATGAAACTACCAAAGACGTAGGAGTCCAAGACTTACACACCAAGAAGGTCAAGATGGATGACGCGGCCACCAAATGCGACGCTGTATAAGGGCATTCTTTCCAGATGATGTTGGAGATATGCCCTAGAGGCAATCATGTGATGATAATATTTTCCGATGTATTCATGAGTCTTTTGTATTGTCCTTGAACATCATCAGTGACATGTATCAATAAGTATGTGACTTGTTTGTGAGACTATATATTGTATGATGATTGTTCTAATGGTCCCTAGTTGATAAGGTTATGTAGACACGTACTCTTTGACTAGTATACGATTCAGTTGATGACTATGTTTCACAAGTCATGTGCATAGAGATGCTAAACCGATAGTATGGACTCGATGATGGAGATTACCGAGTCGGATACACCCACTTTGAGACACGGCGAGATATTGTCCATGCAAGCCCGGGGAGAATGGTGTTTTCAATGTGAAGTTCGAAGAACTTTACGAAGATTATCTGCGTAGCAGAGAAGGATGAGGTACATCTTGAGAAGATGTGTAAGCGAGAAGATTGTATCGAAGGAGTTGGCCCCTTAAAATTATTGCTGGCGCGAAGCAATATTTGTTCGGATCGTCCGAGAGAAATGACTGTAGTAGAGAAGATTGAAGGCGGAATGAAGACGTGGTATTCCTTTCATTTTTCATTTTTCTCTTATTTGAGTCATAGGACCTCCGTACTATTAAGAGTGCATAGGTTCTTGTCGGTGTCAAAACCGGCGGATCTCGGGTAGGGGTGTTGGGGAACGTTGCAGAAAACAAAAATTTTCTTACGGTTTCACCAAGATCCATCTAGGAGTTCATCTAGCAACGAGTGATCGGATTGCATCTACATACCTTTGTAGATCACGCGCGGAAGCGTTCAAAGAACGGGGATGAGGAAGTCGTACTCGACGTGATCCAAATCACCGGGGATCCTAGCGCCGAACGGACGGCACCTCCGCGTTCAACACACGTACGGTCAGCGTGACGTCTCCTCCTTCTTGATCTAGCAAGGGGGAAGGAGAGTTTGAGGAAGATGGCTCCTGCAGCAGCACGACGGCGTGGTGGTGATGGAGCTGCAGTACTCCGGCAGGGCTTCGCCAAGCACTATGAAGGAGGAGGATGTGTTGGAGAGGGAGAGGGAGGCACCAAAGGCGTGTTATGAGAGGCCCTCCTTTCCCCACTATATATAGGAGTCCAAGGGGGGGGCGCCGGCCCTAGGACATCCAATCTCCTAGGGGGGTGCGGCCAAGGGAGGAATCCCTCCTCCCCAAGGCACCTAGGAGGTGCCTTCCCTCTTTGGGACTCTTCCCTTCCTTGAACCCTAGGCGCATGGGCCTCTTGGGGCTGGTGCCCTTGGCCCATATAGGCCAAGGCGCACCCCCTACAGCCCAGGTGGCCCCCGGGGCAGGTGGCCCCACCCGGTGGACCCCCGGGACCCTTCCGGTGGTCCCGGTACAATACCGGTGACCCCGAAACTTGTCCCGATGGCCGAAATAGCACTTTCTATATATAATTCTTTACCTCCGGACCATTCCGGAACTCCTCGTGACGTCCGGGATCTCATCCGGGACTCCGAACAACATTCGGGTTACTGCATATGCATATCCCTACAACCCTAGCGTCACCGAACCTTAAGTGTGTAGACCCTACAGGTTCGGGAGACATGTAGACATGACCGAGATCGCTCTCCGGTCAATAACCAACAGCGGGATCTGGATACCCATGTTGGCTCCCACATGCTCCTTGATGATCTCATCGGATGAACCATGATGTCGAGGATTCAAGCAACCCCGTATACAATTCCCTTCGTCAATCGGTATGTTACTTGCCCGAGATTCGATCGTCGGTATCCCAATACCTCGTTCAATCTCGTTACCGGCAAGTCACTTTACTCGTACCGTAATGCATGATCCTGTGACCATACACTTGGTCACTTTGAGCTCATTATGATGATGCATTATCGAGTGGGCCCAGTGATACCTCTCCGTCATACGGAGTGACAAATCCCAGTCTTGATCCGTGTCAACCCAACAGACACTTTCGGAGATACCCGTAGCATACCTTCATAGTCACCCAGTTACGTTGTGACGTTTGGTACACCCAAAGCACTCCTACGGTATCCGGGAGTTACATGATCTCATGGTCTAAGGAAAAGATACTTGACATTGGAAAACTCTAGCAAACGAACTATACGATCTTGTGCTATGTTTAGGATTGGGTCTTGTCCATCACATCATTCTCCTAATGATGTGATCTCGTTATCAATGACATCCAATGCCCATAGTCAGGAAACCATGACTATCTATTGAACAACGAGCTAGTCAACTAGAGGCTTACTAGGGACATGTTGGTGTCTATTATTCACACATGTATTACGATTTCCGGATAACACAATTATAGCATGAATAAAAGACAATTATCATGAACAAGGAAATATAATAATAATGCTTTTATTATTGCCTCTAGGGCATATTTCCAACAAGGGGGTCCCGAACTGTGCGTCTAGGCCGGATGGTAACAGGAGACTGGGGACACTTTGTTTTACCCAGGTTCGGGCCCTCTCGATGGAGGTAAAACCCTACTCCTGCTTGATTAATATTGAAGATATGGGTAGTACAAGAGTAGATCTACCACGAGATCAAGGAGGCTAAACCCTAGAAGCTAGCCTATGGTATGATTGTGTATAGAGTTGATCCTCTACGGACTACAACCCTCCAGTTTATATAGACACTGGATAGGGTTAGGGTTACACAGAGTCGGTTACAATGGTAGGAGATCTTGAATATCGCATCGCCAAGCTTGCCTTCCACGCCAAGGAAAGTCCCATCCGGACACGGGACGAAGTCTTCAATCTTATATCTTCATAGTCCAGGAGTCTGGATGAAGGTATAGTCCGGCTATCCGAACACCCCCTAATCCAGGACTCCCTCAGTAGCCCCTGAACCGGGCTTCAATGACGACGAGTCTGGCATGCAAATTGTCCTCGGCATTGCAAGGCGGGTTCCTCCTCCAAGTCCTTCATAGAAGATTGTAATCACCAAGAGTAGTGTCCGGCTCTGTAAAATAAGTTTCCACATATTGCTATAGAGAGAATAATATTAACACAAATCAAATCTGCTGACGTATTCTGCAGTGCGCCATCACACTACAGCCAAGTCCTTTACTCGAATCGTTTTTACTTTTCCACCTCAGCATGTTTTGCGAGGTGGTTTCCTTGGCACGTCTTGTCAAAGCAGAGATCGTGTACCCTTTTTACGGGATTCTCATTAATACGGATGTGGGTAACCCAACCGCACCATTTATCACGGCGCTCGGGAGGCAAGCGAGTTTTATTAGGCAAGTGGGGACGCATAACCGCATCTGCCTATATAAGGGGATAAGGATTCACCCTATTCACCTACGCCTTCTTCCTCCCTTGCCTACCCATCTCTCGCGCACCCGAGCTCCAGCGCCCAAGTCCGCACTTCCCAGCTCTAACGCCAGAATGTATCCGAGCTCCAACGCCGGACTATGTATCTGAGCTCCAAGGCCGGACTGTATCCGAGGTGTCGTAAATCACCTTGGTTCAAAGAAGTTTTGAAGGAGTTTAGCCGAGCTTAATGGCGGAAATGCCCTCTATGGAGCCATCCACTAGCGCCCGAGCTTTATGCCGGGATGCTTCCGAGGTGGTGCACCACCCCGATTGTGGGCCGATTTTTGTCAATATTTTTGATTGGTGCAATTTATTCTCTGCCGAGATATATAGCCAGTAGCCCTCAAGGTGTGTATCGGTTTAAAACCCGAGATGCACATGAAGGATGACGTAAGACCGCTGATCCTAGTAGCCACTGAGACTCAGGTTGATTTGCAAAATCGGCCTGAGGATCAAGTCCAAGCTCGGCAGAATACTTCGGGACACTAAAAGCGGCGTGCTCAGTCTTCGAGACTCAGGTTGGGTGCGGCCGACCAACCTGAGGATCAAAATCTCCTCGGAAACTATATTGCACATAAAATTTTCTGCATTGGACAAGCAATGCAATAGCCCCCGAGACACTGGTCGGGTGGCAACACCAGATCAGGGGATCGATGTGCCCCTTTAATATTTGTAAATAATAAGCCCGAAGCCCAGTAGCCCCCGAGCCTTAATGCGGGCACGGGTGGCCGAATTAAGGATCAATATCCATAGTAAAATCACAAATTATGTGTAATGACTCTATGTATCCAAGTACTTTACGTCATTAATGCTCAGATCCACATTGTACAAAACTTTGTTGACCGACCATCGGCTTCCACCTCCTCGGCCAGTAGCTGAGGAGTGTTTGTTCTATTTTATAAAGCCTTTATGAGGGCAAAGATTTACAACAAACAAGGCAATCTGGCCATACGGTTTTATAAACAAAGGTACGCAGAGAGATATGTTATATTACTGTTTAACAGAAGAAATGTATTCCAAAGAAAATAGTCCCGCTATCGGTTCCTTTCATTGGGTTGTCATGCTAAGCATGATCATGAAACCTCAGCTCGATTGTAAGAGCAAAATATTGAGGATTTAGTTTGGGAGGCCGGTTAATAGCCCCCGGTAGTGTTCGGCGACAGTTGAGGTCAAGCCGTAAACACTTCGGCCAATGTTATGAATGGCCCGTCATAGTCACCGGATCGCTGACCAGTTTACACTTATTGTGACAGTCAGTTTTCGGCTTTCTCCACTAAGGTGCTTAATCATGTGAGCTGGAAGCACAATCGCAGTGGTTCTCCCTTTGCACGCCTAGCCGAACAAAACGGAACGTAGGAAGCAAGTGCAGGAGCCGGGCAACCCAACTATTGACCGAAGACACAATTCGAAACCGATGCATATATAGCAATATCTGAGAATGTTTTTGCCGAATCCCTAAAGGTGTCCGGCGTTGCACTGCGAGACTAACGCTGGAAAAGCACAAATAGTTTAAAAGTGCCAAAAATCTTGGAAAACCAAGAAACGTCAGTAAAAACATGACGTCCGAACAATATCAAGTGTTCGGTGCCAATCCGAAAGTTGGTCTTAGAAAAAAGAAGTGCTTCTGTCGTGCTTTAACATGATACATCCTATCTCAAGACTTCGAGCGGGTCAGCCTATGGCTTCAACCTCCTATCCCGAGGGCGGAGTACTTCTCATCAGGCCAGTTTAGCAAACTAAACTCTAGCGACTTTGAGAGAGAAATTAGGCTCCCTGGCTAGTGAACGCACACTCGTGTCAAAAAAAGGAGTGATAAATAATAATAAAACTTTGCAACGACTAAGAAGAAGAACACTTATTATAAAACGGCTCAAATAAACTTAAGAGCCCCCAAGTGACTTGGGTAGAAGAATGATTGCATGTACCGAAGTACTTATATCATATCTATGTTCAACCGAACTTTAAACGCGTCTTAACCGACCGTCAGCTTCTCCCTCGTCGGTCAAGGACCGAAAAGTGTTATGTACTCCATCGGTCGAGAATATCGACAGTGTTTCCAATAACCAGGCAATCAGGCCATAAGGCTGTAACAGACAAAGCGCGCTCAGGGAACTTATGCTATATTACCGTGAAGTGTAAGAAGCATCTTCGAAGAAAATAGTACCCCCACCGATACCTTTCTTCGGTGCTCATTGTTATTATGAGACTTGTGCAATAGATTTTTTGTACTCATGAGTTCCGTTGTGTGCCGGCCATCATTGAATAACTATAAGAGCGCTAGCTTTCGGCTTCACCCAGTCTGAGGTCCGGCTCGGGCTACCCGATCGTGACAATCGCAGAGGTGCTCCCTTTACTCCCTAGCCGAACAATCAGGAACGTAGGGGTAAACACAGAAGCGAGGCAACCCAGTTTGCAAATCGCTTAAGTCAATATGGTGCATATTGTGGCATAGTACACGAACAAGGAACGAAGCCGTACAAGTATAATCATATGCAAGAGGAAAAGCTTCATAAAGGAAGCCCCCAAGTGAATTGGGTCCTTGAATTTGTGTGTCACAAATAAAGTTTGGACAAGAAAAAAATTTTACAAGCAACTTTTTTCCAAAAAAGTATAATGCTTGGTCGAACCGAATGCAAGTTAGAAATTAAAGCTTTGAGCATGAAAGCGACTTAGCTGGTTAATGTGTTCGGTATTGATGACGCGGTCCGAGCTTGATGCGGGGCAAGGTTCCATCCCTCAAGCCGGTCGCGAGGTGGCGGAGCGGAGAGTTTGACACACCGAAGTGGTGACATAGCACGATCAATGCAGACCGGCAGAGTGACGCCGAAGTCCCCCGATCATTTTCCTGTGCACAAAAAATAGTGCAAACAGAGATAATAGTAATAATGATAATTAAAAAAATCGTTGCATAATAAATAATTTATGCAAAGTGAGTAATAAAAGAAATATGGCCTGGCGCCGAAGTCAAATCGATGCAGGGCGTCGGCGTGATGCGGTAAACGCGTGGCAAAGCCTGAATACGCAGGTCGGTCCGAGCTCCGAGTGCGGTGTTCGCCGGACTATGTACGGAAACTGACCGAATCACCATGCGACTGTCGTTAATGCAGCCACTATTTGATAGACCTGTGTATATATGATGGACAAACCAGAGTAATAATTCATTGGAAAAAATGAACCCAAATAAACAAAAAATACTAGGATTAATAGCACCTGGTTTATTTGTTGTAGCAATCCGAAGGAAGGTGATTCCCAAAATTGGGACTCGATCCGCACACCCATTGCCTGATGGGCGATAAAACGACGGCATGGCAATGCTGGCAAAGGTTGGCTCGTCGAGGCAAAGCCCTCGGCCCAGCTAACGTGACGGAGCTGGTCGGCTAGTGACGCCGAAGTGTCCGGAGTAGGTTGATGAAGAGATGGCGAAGCCCCCGGTCCGAAATAGGTCGGCGTGAGGGACACCAGCTTGAAGAAGCAATAGTGCGGCCCTGTCGATGCAGGTCGTGACGTGGTCGATGCCGGCTTGATGAAGCGACCGTGCGGCGATGCCGGTATGCCCGCTCCGTGTAATCGTGGGACGGCGATGTTGGTGATGATTTATCCTTCGCGATGCCGGACTCTTGTTCGGCTTGCCGAGATGATAATCCGAAGAAGTTGAGCTCGGCTAAAGTGACGACGTGTCTAGCGCAGGTCGGCAGCCGTGGAGTAATATTGCCGGACTGGTTTGACACCCACATGATGTTGAAGATCATGTTCAAAAGATTTTAAAATTAGTGGGATGTGTTCAGCAACAAAACACAATACCCCATACAAAACTTCCTTCAAAAGGGATGTCCGAAATCCTGTTCATAAAAAAGATGAACTCAGGTCGGATTCGTTTTCTCGCAGAAAACAGATCCGAAAAGTGATGCACTAATCGGAAGGTTCCCGGAGTTTGGACGGTCGGATCGAGCCTAAATTTTAAGAGGTGGTAGATATAGGAATTCCGCAGCCGATCAACGGTTGGATCTTCCAAAGGATGTCCGAGCTAGAAGCTGGACACCACGCCCTAAACTCATCCAAATTCCCGTCCAGATTTGACAGGACTCCGGTATATCGTGGATTGCCAGAGATTCCTCCATCGGAACCCGACGAAATTTTCCAGGGTTGTTGTAGACTCAATTCCGCACAATTCCACCAAAGCGATCGTCAAAGCGATACTCGAGGAGGTGGTGGTGGCAAATACGAGTTCGCTGTCCAGAAAAACAGCACGGTCGTTTGAGGGCAATGTTGACGTTGAGCCCTCGGGCTCCATAGATGATTCCTCCGTGATCTTGATAGAGATCGGAGTTGATGTTTTGATGAAGGCCCTCGTCCGGACATGGTGATCCGAACACGGGGCGCAATTCTTGGTCGAACCAAGGTGACCAGTCGAGCTGGTGACGAAGATGCCGAAGTCGCAGTTGATCTGCAGGCGAGCCATCGATCCTTTTGTCGATCACACAGCGGAACTCTCAATGAAAGCACCAATGTCGTTGTCAAAACCGGCGGATCTCGGGTAGGGGGTCCTGAACTGTGCGTCTAGGCCGGATGGTAACAGGAGACTGGGGACACTTTGTTTTACCCAGGTTCGGGCCCTCTCGATGGAGGTAAAACCCTACTCCTGCTTGATTAATATTGAAGATATGGGTAGTACAAGAGTAGATCTACTACGAGATCAAGGAGGCTAAACCCTAGAACCTAGCCTATGGTATGATTGTGTATAGAGTTGATCCTCTACGGACTACAACCCTCCGGTTTATATAGACACCGGATAGGGTTAGAGTTACACAGAGTCGGTTACAATGGTAGGAGATCTTGAATATCGCATCGCCAAGCTTGCCTTCCACACCAAGGAAAGTCCCATCCGGACACGGGACGAAGTCTTCAATCTTATATCTTCATAGTCCAGGAGTCCGGCTGAAGGTATAGTCCGGCTATCCGAACATCCCCTAATCCAGGACTCCCTCGGTTCTTGAAGCTTAGGTCCATTGTGATGCTTAGCCAAAACCTATGCAAGACTGAGAGAAATCTCTTTATGTTCTGAATAATTACCTGTCAGCAGAAGACGTTGTTCTTCAGTGTCGTAGGAGATATCTTTCGAACTGAAAGTTAGCATTTCTTACTCCACGAGGAATGTTACCATTGTGTTCAAAATCCGACCGTTGGAAGCGTGTTGTTCGATCATTGGCTGGTCCGCGTGTCCAATTTTGTCATTTTCCATCCGGAAAGGTTGCGGCTATAAATAGCCACCCCGCTCCGACGTAATCCGTTGGCTGCTCCGCTTAAGAATTATGAGAAGATTGATTGAGCAACACCTCTCTTAGAGATTTGAGTTTAAGATCCAGCAAGAGAAAACCAAGAATCAAAACTTAGACAGTGGTTGAGCATCATAGTATATCTGAGCTAGAGTTCTTGTACCTATTACTCTTGAGAAATCGGCCGAATGACTACACGCATAACCAACTCTACTTCCTTTGTGGTGACTACGTGTCTAGTGGTAAATCTGATCCCGTGATCTATTTCCAGCAACATGTTAATTTTTTATTTGACACTAACATAGCGTACCGCGTGTTCCAACGGA
>NC_041392.1:192134761-192176504 GCF_002162155.2 Triticum dicoccoides
TATACACCTTGTTGGCAGACTTAATCCGTTCACAACCATGTTGTATGCCCCTTTGACTACATAGTACCGAGGAGTGCATGGGCCACATGTTCATTCTCTCTCTCCCACACACACACATAGAAGAAAACTAAGCTCATGACAGTGCCAAACCCCCACCAGTAGGGCTGGAAAAAAAGCTCAAGGCTCGTGAGCCGCTCGAGATCAAATCGTTTTTTTACTCGTCTCAAAAAAACAAACTGAGTTTGAACACTTTATGTAGCCCGACAAAGGAATGAGCCGATCTTGAGCCAATATTGGCTCGCTCGATTTTAGCTCGATAGCTCGACAGAATATCATGATGTTAAATGATCATGCCACAAATTAAATAGAAATAAAATAATTTGTTACCATATATGTTGTCCATAATTTTTCTCTATTTTATTTACCAGCGAACATGGAAACTTAATTAAGTGCAGAGAAGATTTAGGCCTAATTATGGCGCGTGGTCGACTATGTGTTAATATCTTATTATTTTTTGCAAAGGTTTTCAGCATATTCACCTTAACTTTTTTGTATTTCATCCATAGATTTATAATTTTTACTATCTCATTTAGCTCAAAACTAGCTCGAGATCAACTCGAGATCGTTATAAGCTCAACACGAATCATGTTCTACAACTCGATCATGAGCTTCACTCAGTTTGAGATCACTCGATTTTTCATATAAGTTGAGCCGAACGACATTAACCTGTACGACTACGCCGGGCTATGAGCCAACATACTTCTCCAGCACGGCGCGGCATCGACACTTCGTCGCCACGAGGGACGCCTCCAACGCGACGCATCATTGTTGACACGCCGCTGCAACGCCATCGCCGACACTTCATCGCCAAGGTCTTCATCAACGGGGTCCTCATCAACATTTTCGTCAATGCACCGCCGCCTCGTCCACAAGATGGACACCTAGCTAGCGTCCTTTGACAGACTTTTCTGCAAGATGCGACCTCATCCACAAGATGGACACCTAACATGCATTGACCGCGTCACGACGACGGCAACGACTGTGTCATCCACGACGGCACGACTGCATCGACACGACGTCACTATAGTGACGACCCTACACGGTCACACGGTTCTGGCAAAAACGATGTGTGCTCGATGGGCCTCCTCCGGTCTTGGCAAAACCGGCGGACTCATCGCCGACGGCACCCTCTGACATCCGCAAGGTGCATCGTCCACGTGTGCAGCTCCATCATAGCGCATTTTTTTGCGCATCCGGCTTTGTGTGGCTTCATCAGCCACGACGACTACACCATCGACCACGACTACATCGACCATGGCTACATCACCATGATCGGCTACCTCGACATCGACATTAATGGCTTGGTCTACAGCAACACATCGGCAACAACTCCAGTCAACAGCGTCCGCGTCGTCACCAGCGTCCAGGCCACTCTCGCTGTGACTGTGGGAGGGAATAGAGGAGAGTCCAGGGAGGCACCAGAAGGGGACGCAGTCACCGTCCTAGGTGCTGACCCATCACCCATTAGAGACGCAGTTGATGATGGCGCAGCGGAGAAGACGACAGAAGCACAATACTTCAAATCCAGTCGTAATCATCCGCTTCACTCCCGCTACGACTGAGGGGGGATGTTAGAATATAAGTTGGGTTAAATATAGAGATAAGGAGTAGAGATTGAATAGGTTTAAACCATGTATTACTTGTCCTCTACTCCAAGACTCTATCCCTCCGTTGTACCTCTATATATACCCCCACAACGGTCAGATCAATAACATACAACAATTATCCTACAATTTCCATAGAGCCAACTCCAACTCGCTCAAGCTCGACTCGTTTGCAGTACCCACCAGTAAGAGTCACAAGTAGGGTTTTTTTAGAACTAAGAGTCACAAGTAGGTGAAATCAGTAGTCGAAGTGCCATTCATGGTGGACCACTCGTAGTGACCACACAGGACTTCATTTTTCCTTTAAAAAAGGACAAGACATGTCCCACTGAGTTTTTCTTAATATTTTTATGTTAAACATCATGGTCCATTTAGTTGGACCCCATGAATTGGAGTTGTGCGGCCGTGCAAATTAAGCAGGTTCAGCTTCACAGTCTAGCAAGGCAGGTGATAATAGCATCCTGCAACAATAAGAAGGTAGACTGAGGTAAAATGATGCTAATATCTCATACATTCCTTTTTTTTTTGAAGTTCTAGGTTTGTCCAAAATCAAACATCTTTAAATTTTATCAAGTATGTAGAAAAATATCACAAATCTTGGCATTGCTTACCTTGAGTTAACTTAACCCGCTGGGTCTCAAAGAATTAAACGATCAGAGCATCGCGCCTTTGACAATCGAGATCTAAGGTAGCCAATCGGAGAGGTATCGAGCATCTCGGTGTGGCGCTTCCCTAAACAGTTTGCGAACTGGCAGAGCATAAGGATATGTTTTGGTAGAGCATGGCCAGTTAGCCACCCCTGAAATATGCCATAACAGACTTTCCAAACAAAAACTTGTCAAGCGTACCGCAAAACCAAGGAACTTCGTCATTTCTAAGAGTAATTTTATCATGAAATTTAGGTTCTCGTCATTCTAAGGCCACCCACAATATGCAAACAATGAGGTCAGATTCGCTTATGCCAGGAAATAGAGGACATCATTTTTGTATTTACTTCTATGAGAGCGTGTCTCGTTAGATATGTTGAGCGACGAATACCCTAACACCATTTTTTGGAGAACGCAGTAACTTCCAAGTATAAAAAACTAACAACTACTCCCTCCATCCTTAAAAGAGTGTACTTCCAACTTTGTTGAAAAGTTAAATTTTTTTATGTTTGACCATATTTATATAATAATACACCAGCATTTATGCCATCAAATTAGTAGCATTAGATTTATGATAAAATATATTTTCATCATATATCGATTTGGTTTCTCAAACATTGATATATTTTTACACAAACTTTGTCAAATTTTGAGATAGTTTAACCCTCCAACAAAGTTAATAGTATGCTCTTTTAAGGACTGAGTGAGTAGAAAGATACCCTTAACTACAATATCATACAGTGGGCGCACCGAGTAAATACCAAGATCAAATCACACTTGTAGGTCAAAGCATCTTCCTCATGACAAAGCACAAACGGATCGAGCGGTGCGCAAGACCACATGCTCATTATCCTCTCACACTGACACACCCTACTATTCTAAAACCAAACCTAAGCTCATCTCATGACCACCGTCTCAAAACATCACCAATCAGTAGGTGTGGTACCGGCTATCCAAGTGCCATTCAGGATGGCCCAGCGCAAACATATTTTTGTGAAAATGCGAAAGACATGGCCCATTGAGTTTTTCTTTTCTTTCCTTCTCTGTAAACATCACATGGTCCATTTTAGTTGGACCCCATGAATTAGAGTTGCGCCAGTGCGCGAATTAAGCGGGTTCGGCATCATAGTCTTGCAGGGCAGTGATGATGATAGCAGCCTACAGCAGTTCATAGCATCAAGAGCGGGACCATCATAAAACGGTGCTAATATCTGCATCTTAGCTCAAAAGCCATAACATTGCTCACCTTGAGTGGAGTACTATGCATCGCGCCTTCGACCATCGAGATCCGAGGGCAGCCAATCGTCGAAGCTTCGAGCACCTCGGTGTCGCGCCTCCCTAAACAGTTTGCAAAATGGCAGAGGATAAGAAGATCTGCTTAGTTACAGTCTCACAGATGATGCTTTGCATCTTAACTCGTTTGTACTATCTTGTATACAAGATGTCACTGTGCATAGATTATCAGCATAGCCCCAGTAGCACGTGCCTGCTCCATTGTTTGAAACTACACTACTGTGTAGCCTGGGCAGATTGTTCTGAGAAGAGTGAGCCAGCCAGCCATGTCCATGTGGCCACACAGAGTTTTCTGAGTTCTCTGTGGGAGCTGGGCTCACTGAGACGAACGAAGATCAATGTGGGGACCTTGGAATCTTGAGAAAAATCTTCTCTCTAGGAGAACGCAGCGCAACGCCAATGCAACAGTCAGAAAGGCAGGCATCCAATGCATCCATCCGTCCGCCCTCTGATTTGCCAAAGAGCACGTGATGCGACGGGCCTAATTAGACGGATTTATTTAATTACGCGGTGAGCATCCGGACACATTTGGCTCTCCGGTGCTGCCGTCGAAATCAACATGGCGCTGCGACTTTGTTCGCATCCAATGAATGTGGATACTGGAGCATGTTCATGAACCGAAGTGGGCAAACGTTTCTGACGAAAATGGTCCCGGGTTTGGAAAATTGCTGAAGAAAATGAACACCTAGAGATAAGAAGGAAAACATTGCGCATTTGTAGTACTGTATATCATACAAGTGTCTTCAGCTCTCAACTTATGCAGTGGGACACTCACGGCCTATTCCCAGATGCTCCTGTTTCCTGGCCTAGAAGAACTATCCCCGTCTCCGCAGATTATTGACAACACTGTCGAATTCCTACTTCCCCAGAATCCGAAGTTCCAACGTTATGACTTATGAAACCACTCTACATTTTTTGAACCTTTGTCTTCTGGAGCCCTCTTAGCTTAGCTAGGTCAATGGTTTGCCATTAGCATGGCTATTCTTGTGACAGTGTGTGACACCCAATCCTTCCTGACAAAAAGCAAGGTTTCGACAATCATCAAGTAAACTAATAATCTCCTAAAGGCACCACCATCAAATCCACCATCAACGGGACCATGCCAATGACGTACCACCACGAAATTTTACTCCTACTTGAAAATCGTCCCTCTTGTGAACCCTACACAGGAAAAAATGCACAGGGCACAGTGCAACAGCACATGCCACATGGAGGAGCTTGTTCTTGATGGCGCCATCAAAGGCCTTCAGTATCGTCTCAGGGACTGCAGTGACACCAAGCCCCGTCACTCGAGGGGGTAGCATGTGCAGTCCACATGGAACACACCAAAGGTATATATACTACTACCAGCGTCCAGCGGAACAAGAGGCCCGCCATAATTTTTGACAAATGCAAAAGCCTCAGGACGGACTTTGCAAGCAAAGAGAACGTTGAAAAGGGCCAAACCAGAAAGCAACAACCATGTAGTATGTGAGTGAGGGGATTTAAAAGCAGACGCACCTTAGTCATGAAATTATTTGCTGAATGAAGACCGCCGTTTTACCTGACGAGAGTTGTCGGCATCCCCGTCATTTTATTGTTCTCCTTTTGTGTGTGTGTGTTAGCCCTCAAAAGGTACTAACTAGTAGTATCCTGAAGAAGAAAAGGCATACCTTCACTGAGCAATAACAACAACAGAGGAGAGATCTCAGAATAAGTAGTGCAGGAAAAAAGGATGCTGATATTCAACATAGTTGTGATCCTTTACTTTCCTAATCTGAATAGAACTACTGCTAAATAAAGGCACACGGTTGAGATATAATTGAGAATGATACCCGTAAAGTATTATAGGAATCATAGTTGTGCCTGGCAATGTATCATGTGTGTGTCTGAAATAGCCTTTCCACATGTCATTACTCATGACATAGAGTCAAGCTTGCTCTTTTGCTCAGGCGATGCTCGGAACTTTTAATGGAAAAACTGCTTGCTAACCAGATTGGAGACAGAACACCCCTCAACTTTTTCTGTCTCAGCAGGCTAATGCAACATATAAAAGCAACAGTTTAAATCTAAAATTGGTTCAAAGAGGGAGTACTACTACATGTACATGTAAAAATGCCAAAATAAGGCCAAATAAGGAGACATTTCTTCAAACTGATCATGCAAAAATGCCAATTCATTTGCATGTACATGCATGCGCCACTTGGACTTCACTGAAGCACAAGAAAATCAGAGTTGCAAACTTTATTCATCAATCAAACCAACTCATTACAGACAAAACACAACTCTAAGCATGCCCCATCTCTACATCCAGCCCATACGTCCATACCATAGGTGATCAACTACGTCTTAACTAAGGGGATACTTCATCGCAGCCTGAAGATCTCTGTCATAACAAAATATTTCTTCAAGAGCAAGGAAAATAAATGTTTTTATCCTGAATAAAAGCCTACAACTGAGAATTTATGGGTTCCATTTGAACTACAATGAACATATTACAATAGGGGGAAGAAAGATATTCAAACATTCCATTCAGGTCCGGTGTCATGCTGAAGTTGCAGCGGCATGGCTAGGCTCCAGCAGCAAGGAAGCCACCTTGTTTTTCTGTTTTTTCAGCCATCTTGCTATGCGACTTGACAAGATAATAATAAACAGAAGGTACACCAGCACACAACATACTACCACGAGGATGAATATTGAAGTCCTGAACTTTCTGCAACTTCCAGCTGCATAAGCTGTCATCAGAGCCGACAGGTCCAGTATCATGATGAAGTGCAATGCTTGGAGCGGAACCTTCTTCTGTCTCACAGATTTACTCAGCAGAAGCATGACTACAGCAATAGATGACATGAAAGAGATGGAATTGAAGACATAGAATACCATGTAGCGCCAGGAGTTTATGTCCTCAAGTACCGGGTTGCCAGCCTTGTAACCATTTTTGGGAGTGTCATCAGGCCAGAAGCCACCAGGCGGGTTTAGACCAGCTTGGTACGCAATGGATGCAGCAAGAACCGAAAGAAGCATCAAGTACTTCTGTCTCTTCTTTTCCCTCTTCTCACTAATAAGGGTGCCTGACCCCTGAGCATTTCTTTCCGTGTTTTCTTCATCTGAACTTTCCAGCGGTGTCTCAGAGTCAGGCTCTAGATGAAGAATCTTCCGCAACCGACCCCTTAACCTGGTCAGTGGCCCATCTAATGCATCTTGTAGTACAAGTACTTGAATCACAAGGCATGTTAGAGCTGCAGAGGCTATGACAATAAGATATATTACCGGTCTCGCTTTCCTGCAGGTTCCTGCAGAATAGGCAATCAGGAGGCCCAGCAAACCCGCTACCAAGCACGCACGGATTGCGTACGACTTGATTCCATCCTCACATGATTCCCTATTAACAAGAAGAATGATGACAGCCACAGATGACGCAAATGAGACAGCATTGGAGTAGTAGAAAACATCATAGCGCTCTGGGTGGCTGTCTTGAAGAACTGGATTGCCTGGTTTGCCACCCTTACTGTTCTCATCAGGCCAAATGCCTCCTGGCGGGTTCAGGCCAGCTTGGTACGTGACAGTTGCCGCCAGAATTGCAAGAATAAAGAGCAAATTCCGCCTCCGCGCCAAGTCCTTCTCCTTAGCATCTCTTGACTCATTATCTGTCTGAGGTGGTGCAAACTTCATCCTCTGGGTAACACACACTTTCAACCATCCATTATGCCTAAACACTAAAACATGGAGAAGGACATATGCAACCACGATAAATATCGACACTGATATGTAAATAGATTTTGTCTTCTCCCTGCAACTCCCAACAACAAAGGCCCCCATTAGAGCAAGCAAATCGGTTATCATTGCTGTCTGCAGTGCCCGGCGTTTTATAACCTTGTTGCTCATCTTCCTGCTCAGGAGCATAAGGATCATGACAAGGGAGGCTGCAAATGCAGTGGCATTGAAATAAAAGAAGGCAAGGTATCTCTTATGATAACTGTCCTCAAGAATGGGATCACCAGCAGAGTGCTTAGTGCCACCTGATGTCCAGACACGACCACTGTCCCCAAGAATGGGATCGCCAGCAGAGTGCTTTGTGGCATTTGATGTCCAGAAGCCACCTGGTGGATTTAAACCAGCTTGATATGTCAAAGACACGGCAAGAATTGCAAGAAGCAATAGGTAAGTGCGTGACTTCTTCAGAAAAGCATCATCTGGATTTCTACAGCTGCATTTAATACATCTCTGATGCTGTGGGGCTTGATCATTGGCAGTGTTGTCGATCTCTAATCTAACATCACGATCATCTGCACTAGTAGGGTTATTGGACATTTGCTGACCATGCTGTTCTGTGCTGTCCCCATGGCTGTCGGGTAATTCACATCCCATTGCCGGATCATCAGCATCCATCCTCAGGTTACCAGATGTTGCATTTTCGTCCACCGAGCCCTGCAACGGTAAAATACCTTGGATAGAATTTCCACCGTCACTTGATGATAGTGCCATGGGGATTGCAACCTGCTGACTGCCAGCAGGTTGTATTTCCAAGTTGTCCGATGGAACTTCCTCGGTAGTTAGGGCATCTGTTGATGATGAGCATACAACTCTAATTGCAGCATGTTCACTCTGATCATGAGATTGATGTAGTGTTGTTGGCATGATGTCCTCCATGCTATCCAAATCACTGGCTGATACAGATCTCATATCTCCAGTTGATACAAGATCGCTGTCAGCAGAGTAGCACTGCAAATTCGACATGACACCTTCTACTTCTGTATCTCGAACTACATGCTCTGTAGCTTGCTGGTGAGTTGTCGGAGAATCAAGCTCTGTATCTTGCTGGCGAACCCTCTGAGAGTCAAGTGCTGTATCTTGCTGCTGACTTCTCTGAGAGTCAAGCTCTGTATCTTGTTGGTGAATCCTCCGAGAATCAAGATCTGTATCTTGCTGGTGATTTCTCTGAGAAACAAGCTCTGTATCTTGATGGTGAATCCTCTGAGAATCAAGATCTGTATCTTGCTGGTGATTTCTCTGAGAAACAAGCTCTGTATCTTGATGGTGCCTTCTCTGACAATCTGTACATTGCTGGTGAGCTCTTGGAGAATCATCTTGCCCCAATGACAGCATCCTCAGCATTTTGCCAAGTGCTGGCTTCAGCTCCTCATCCACCCACACCGTTACAGCTTTGCAATGAAGGCAAATAACAAGAATCAGAACACAGATTAGAACCACAGCAATTATGAGTATCACTGACAACGATGTTGCAACATCCCTGCAGCTCCCTGAAGCATAAGCACCAATGAGCCCCAGCAGAACAGCCACGACGCACACAGACAGCGCTTGAGTCCTTATCCCATGCGTGCTCAGTTCCGTGCTCAGAAGCAGTATGACTGTGACCAAAGACGCCACAAAAGAGGTCGCATTGCAACACGTGAAGATATTGAAGCGGAGGAGGTTGTGCTTGCGGAGAACAAAAGTGGCTGCACGGTGTTCAGGATTATTTGCACCCCAAAAGCCACCAGGTGGACTTATCCCAGCTTGGTATGTGATAGTAGCAGCAAAAGTTGCAAGCATCAATATGAACTTGCGAGCCTCCTCGATCTCCCTTGCGTAATCTCGGTTGCTCCTTTGCCTGTCAGGATCAGAGACAGGGCAAATAGATGGCACCTTTTTTAGCATGCGTTTCAGCTTCTTCAGAATGAGATCCTGGGTTTTCTGCACCTGATCTTTTAACGGCTGTGGAACTGCCCTCATAAACAACAGGATATGAACCACAACATAGACGAAAACAGAACAGACCAGCACCAATATGTAAACGGAAGACCTTAGTGCTCTGCAACTCCCCGCGGCATATGCCCCCATGAGACTGAAAAGATCCAGTATCATGGTAAACTGCATCGAGCGAAGCCAGACATGCTTGCTCGCCACTCCCCTACTCAGGAGCAAGATGATCAAGACCAGAGAAGCAGCAAAGGCTGTGGCGTTGCAGTAAAAGAAGGCTTGGTATCGCTGGAAGAATCTAAGCGGGAGGAGAGGATCACCGGCATGGCGGTCAAGTCTGTCCATCTGAAATCCCCCCGGCGGGCTCAACCCAGCATTGTAAGTGACACCAACGGCCAACACCGCCAGAAGTAGCAGATACTTCCGCAACCTCCACAAGAACTCGAAATCAACCTTGATGCTGGATTCATGGCTTGCTGGCCTGTTGGGCGGACCTTGCCCATTGTTGTTGCCGGCCGCCTCGATATCCTCCGTCACTCCGCTGGCGGCTGCTTCATCTGCCGTCTGGCCATTGCCTGGCCTCGAAGCAGCCATGCCGTTCATCGGCATGGTGGCCGGCTCAGGCTGCTCGCTGTTCGCCGTGTGAGAGTTCCCCAGCTGAGGCTGCATGTGTGAGCCGCCCTCACTCATGGCATGAGCTTTGAGCTTGTACCCAGATCAGGGTAACTATAGTAAGATTAACTGCAAGAGGAGAAATGGCAGAAAATTGGCACTGGAACTTATGTATCCATGTCGAAGAGCCGAACACAGCAAGAGAGAGTAAGGATCATACCTGGAATGGGGAAGCTTCGCAATGCTCAGTTGCTCAGTCGGAATGGCTGCTCCGTTAGCCTAGCTGCGGTTGCGGCTTTGAGCTTGTATCCAGAGCGACGGCTGCTGCTCAGACCAGTGAGGGACTGCTTCAAAGACAGCCGAGTTCAATAATGGTGTGAACGGTGGTGTGGACAGTGAACAGCAGATGGGGGGAGACCGGCGAAGTCAGTTAAACAAAGGAAAGAAATAAGGTAAGGCCCCACAGCAAAGTGTACTATCAGGCTATCATCTCATGGCATATTAGGTTGGAGTTGGACCCAGTCATATCAAGGAACACGCATCTCCTCAGGATCGAGGGGATGGGATACATGCATATACGATCTCCTCAGGAGAAGGACCAGTTTGGAGTTAGAAGAGAGCCAAACACACCAAAAAATAATGAACAAATTAACACGCATCTCAACTGTAAAATACTCCGGCATCGAGCTGGGTTGCTGAGTAGTAATTTGGTTTGGAACACATGAATAAGCAGGAATCAGCCAGTAGGGTACCTTGTATCAGGGGGCGGTCAAATGGAATCTGTGGACAGCGATGGTAAGCGGAGAGGGTGTGTTGACTGCTGACTGCCACACGACCACCACACACACCGTGGGTTCACACCGGCGTTCGGAAGCCACCTTGACAGGAACGTCCTACCGTCGTCGTCCACTCGGCTCCGGCGAAGTCACCTCCGACCTCCGACCTCCTCGGCGCCTCGAACGTCGCCGTTTTTTGACATTTTCGCTCCGGCGTGCAACACCTCCGACCTCCGACCTCCTTGGTCTTGGCTCTTCTCCGGCCATTAACTGCCGTGCCGTAGATAGGTACTGGGCGCTGAGGCATTTGTTCGAACACCAGTCGGCCACTGCTGGGGCGAGCAGAGCCGGGCTGGGCAGCCGCAGCCAGGGCCTAGATCCGTCGTTGGGCGCCTTATCCTGACACACCTAGAGAGAGCGTGCATTCGTCCCGTCCCGTCCCACTGGCGCTGGCCGCTGGGGGGCCCGTCGACGACGGCAGGGGCGTTCCAACCCCCTCTGGCCATCCAACCCCCCTGGATCGCCGGGCTCCTCGACTAGTCATTTTGTATCCTACCTGACGTCACGAGAAAATTAGGGAATGACGTCACGTAAACAGGTTTTCATAGGCTCCATCCACCCAGTTTAACTCTGACATCTACCTGTTCCGAACTAATTAACTCCCCCCTCCCCTATTTTTTTTTCTTATTGGTCCACCTGTTACATTACGTAAAACATTGTAAGTAGTCCTACGTACGTGTAGCATTACCCCTTGGCGGTGAGTCCTGGCCATGGGCAGCCCGGCCCGATCCGACGCTGCATTCGGACCAGGCCCGGGCCCGCCGTTTTCACGATTTACTGAAGGGGCCCGGCCCGTGGCCCGAGGTCCGACGAGCTTTATCACTTTTGGGTCGGGCTTGGGCCCAGAAACTAGGCCCGATGTCCAGGATCGGGCCTAGGTTTTTGGTAGGCCTGACTCGGACCGACAGATGGTCAGGTATAGCGGTGACCCTTAATCTTACATCGTATACAAGGATAAATCTATGGACCTGGGAGCCCGACATCTAGATCTATCCTCTGAATGTCTGCTAGTATGCGCCGCAATCCGTGAAAAAAAATGGATTTTATGTCCT
The DNA here is from genome assembly GCF_002162155.2 of Triticum dicoccoides. NCBI lineage: Eukaryota > Viridiplantae > Streptophyta > Magnoliopsida > Poales > Poaceae > Triticum > Triticum dicoccoides. The sequence goes on from NC_041392.1 coordinate 192,146,545, forward strand.
GTCGGAGCGGCAATCTGAACCTCCACACTCAATTTGCCGTCGTCGTTGCCTCGACCGCCGCCACCTTCTTGGTCATCTCCTCCGTCCTCTCCAACTAATCCTTCTACCGCTTTAACATCTTGAAACAGATGGCTTGCGATCATCCTTGCATCGTCATCTAAATCCTCCATCTTCAAGGTCAACATCTCTATCCTTCCAAGCGGTTGCGGTCTCAACCTTCTCTTTGAGCACAGTCTTCCTCTCTTCGAGCTTGAGCTTCTTCTCGGTCGCCGGCATCAACATGTTAAATCTATCGTACTTGTTTTCTTCTTGACGTTAGAGCACTTGAAGTATGCCTCCTTCGCCAACATGTCCTCGAATCTCTCCTCATCTTGGCCGCCGCCCCTTCTCGCTTTGCCTTCTTCTCCCACTTCTTTCTCTGGAACCCTCTTCTAACCTTCTTGTGCAGTTCTTTTGTTGGGTCTGTTGGATCATCGATTTCTTCCTCGGCGCCACGGGCGATGATCTTGGCAATGAATATATTCCACTTGGGTTGTCCATTCAACTTCAACCAACAATGCATGACAGTGAAGCTCTTCTTCTGCAACTTCAAGAACACATTGCATGCATAGGAAGACTACAAAATAAAACATTGTCAAATGACTATAAATGAACAACACAAGAATGCATATCCGACCAACAATGTGCATATCTGGTCAAGTGAAGAACACAACAATGCATATCTAACCAAGTGACCAACACAACAATGCATACCCGACCAACAATGTGCATATTCGGCAAAATGACCAACACACCAATGCATATCCAGACAAATGACCAACACAACAATGCATATCCTGAAGGAAATATGCCCTAGAGGCAATAATAAAGTTGTTATTTTATATTTCCTTATTCATGATAAAGGTTTATTATTCATGTTAGAATTGTATTGATCGGAAACCTTCATACATGTGTGAATACATAAACAAACACCGTGTCCCTAGTGAGCCTCTACTAGACTAGCTCGTTGATCAAAGATGATTAAGGTTTCCTAACCATGGACATGATTTGTCATTTGATAACGGGATCACATCATTAGGAGAATGATGTGATGGACAAGACCCATCCGTTAGCTTAGCATTTGATCGTACAGTTTATTGCCACTACTTTCACGTATGTCAAATACATATTCCTTTGACTATGAGATCATGCAACTCCCGAATACCGGAGGAATACCTTGTGTGCTATCAAACATCACAACGTAACAAGGTGATTATAAAGATGCTCTACAAGTATCTCCAAAGGTGTTTTGTTGGGTTGGTGTGAATCCAGATTAGGATTTGTCACTCCGAGTATCGGAGAGGTATGTCTGGGCCCTCTCGGTAATGCACATCATAATAAGCCTTGCAAACAAATGACTAATGAGTTAGTCATGGGATGATGTATTACTAAATGAGTAAAGAGACTTGCCGGTAACGAGATTGAACTAGGTATGAAAATACCAACGATCGAATCTCGGGCAAGTAAGATACCGATGGACAAAGGGAATAACGTATGTTGTCATAACAGTTCGACGGACAAAGATCTTCGTAGAATATGTAGGATCCAATATGAGCATCCAGGTTCCGCTATTGGTTATTGACCGGAGAGATGTCTCGGTCATGTCTACATAGTTCTCGAACCCGTAGCGTCCACACGCTTAATGTTCGATGACGATTTTGTATTATATGAGTTATGTGATTTAGTGACCGAATGTTGTTCGGAGTCCCGGATGAGATCATGGACATGACGAGGAGTCTCAAAATGGTCTAAAGGTAAATATTGATATAAAGGACAATAGTATTCGGACACTAGAGGTGTTCCGGAGGGTACCGGGTACATATCGGGTCACCGGAAGGGGTTCCGGGCATCCCCGGCAAAGATATGGGCCAAGAGGGAAAACACAGCAGCCAGCAGGGGCTGCTGCGCCCCCATATGGGCCGAACCAGAGTAGGAAGGAAAGAGGGGAAGAGAGAAGGAAGGGGAGGGATTCGGCCTCCCCCTTCCTTCCCTCCTCCCTCCTCCTTCCTTCCCCCTTCGAAAAATATGGTAAGGGGGGCCGAATTGGACTAGGCCCCTAAGTAGGATTCCTCCTACTTGGGGCGCCCCAAGGCTATTCCCCCTCCCACCTATATATATATGTGGGGAGGAGGCGCCTAGAACGCACACCAACAATCGTTAGCCATGTGCGGCACCCCCCTCCATAGTTTACACCCACCGTCATAGTTTCGCGGTGCTTAGGCGAAGCACTGCATGGATCACTTCGCCATCACTATCACCACGCCATCATGTTGACGGAACTCATATACTTCCTCGACACCTTGCTAGATCAAGAAGGCGAGGGACATCATCGCACTGAACGTGTGTAGAACTCGGAGGTGCCGTACGTTCGGTACTTGATCGGTCGGAGCTAGAAGAAGTTCGACTACATAAACCGTGTTGTCAAACGCTCCCGCTTTCCGTCTATGAGGGTACATAGATACACTCTCCCTCCTCGTTGCTATGCATCTCCTAGATAGATGTTGCATGAGCATAGGATTTTTTTGAAATTGCATGCTTCATTTCCCAACAGTGGCATCCAAGCCAGGTCTATGCGTAGATGATATGCACGAGTAGAACACAAAGAGTTGTGGGCGGTGATCGCCATACTGCTTAAAACCAATGTCTTATTTTGATTCTACGGTATTGTTGGATGAAGCGGCCCGGACCAACCTTACATGACCACGTTCATGACACCGGTTCCATCGACAGACATGCAACTAGTTTTGCATAAAGTTGGCTGGCGGGTGTCTGTTTCTCCAACTTTAGTTGAATCAAATTTGACTGCGACCGGTCCTTGTTGAAGGTTAAAACAACAAACTTGATAAATCACTGTTGTGGTTTTGATGCGTAGGTAAGAACGGTTCTTGCTAGAAGCCCGTAGCAGCCACGTAAAAGTTGCAACAACAAAGTAGAGGACGTCTAACTTGTTTTTGCAGGGCATGTTGTGATGTGATATGGTCAAGACATGATGTGATATACGTTATTGTATGAGATGATCATGTTTTGTAAAAGTCACTGGCAACCGGCAGGAGCCTTATGGTTGTATCTTTATTGTATGAAATGCAAACGCCATGTAATTGCTTTACTTTATCACTATGTGTTAGCGATAGTTGTAGAAGCAATAGTTGGCGAGACGACCACAACGCTACGATGGAGATCAAGATGTCAAGCCGGTGACGATGGAGATCATGACGGTGCTTTAGAGATGGAGATCAAAGGCACAAGATGATGATGGCCATATCATGTCACATATTTTGATTGCATGTGGTGTTTATATTTTATGCATCTTATTTTGCTTAGTACGGCGGTAGCATTATAAGATGATCCCTTAACTAAATTTCAAGGTATAAGTGTTCTCCCCGAGTATGCACAGTTGTGATAGTTCGTAGTGCCGAGACACCACGTGATGATCGGGTGTGATAGGCTCTACATTCACATACAACGGGTGCAAGATAGTTTGGCACATGCGCAATACTCGGGTTAAACTTGACGAGCCTGGCATGTACAGACATGGCCTCGGAACATTGGAGACCAAAAGGTCGAACGTGAATCATATAGTAGATATGATCAACATAGAGATGTTCACCATTGATGACTACTCCATCTCACGTGATGATCGGACATGGTTTAGTTGATTTGTATCACGTATCATTTAGATGACTTGAGGGATGTCTATCTAAAAGTCCAACTAATCCCCGGGTGGTTTTGGTAATTCATAACAACATATAGCTCATTGAACTAGCTAATATCCATTCAAGTTGATTATTTCAGAAAGTTCAATGATTGGCATGGCATGGACTAGAGATGTGGACCCCTCAAAATGCTAAGGACAAATATTGGCAAAAGCTCAAGACTCTTCATTTCTATTTTAGTGATCCAAGATCACATTGAGTTCATAGGAAAAGCCAATACTATTAAAAGGGGATGAGGTGTTGCTTAGTGGTCTACTTGCTCAAAATGCTTAGTGATATGCTCCAAAGCCCTCAACCACTCTCTCAAATCCAAATATTTCCTAAACCTAAAGTCAAACTCGGCCCCACCGATTTGATCCATCCGGTGCCACCGAGTTCCTTTGACATAGCCATAGCTAGAAACCCTAATCATTTCGGTCTGACCGATAGGGATTTCGGTCTCACTGAGATGGGATTGTAAACTCTTTGTTTCCCTTCGTAATGTTTCAATCTCACTGAAATGAGCGATCGGTCCCATCGAGTTTGCAATGCAAACTCTTTGTTTCCCTTTTGTAACGTTTCAATATCACCGAAAGGAGCGATCGGTCCCACTGAGTTTGCCTGACCAACTCTCCGTTTACTTACTACTAAAATCGGTCTCACCGAGTTTATGTAATCAGTCAAACCGAGATGACGTTTTACCCTAACCCTAGCACATTGGTCCCATCGAGTTAATCATGTCGGTCCCACTGAGAATCCTAACGTTCACATTTTGAACTGAATCGGTCTCACCGAGTTCACTTATTCGGTCTGACCGAGTTGGGTCAAATGTGTGTAACGGTTAGATTTTGTGTGGAGGCTATATATACCCCTTCACCTATATTCAAGAGAGAGCCATTAGAACATGCCTACACTTCCACTACTCATTTTCTAAGAGAGAACCATGTTGATACCAAGACATTCCAATCCAACCACAAGAATCTTGATCTCTAGCCTTCCCCAAGTTGCTTTCCACTCAAATCATCTTTCCACCATAGCCAAATCTATGAGACAGAGTTAAGTGTTGGGGAGACTATCATTTGAAGCACAAGAGCAAGGAGTTCATCATCAACACACCATCTATTACCTTTTGGAGAGTGGTGTCTCCTAGATTGGTTAGGTGTCACTTGGGAGCTGAGGGAGTCCTGGACTAAGGGGTCCTCGGGTGTCCGGCCTGTTGGCTATGGACCGGACTGATGGGCTGTGAAGATACGAAGACCGAAGACTGTACTCGTGTCCGGATAGGACTCTCCTTGGCGTGGAAGGCAAGCTTGGCATCGAATATGTAGATTCCTTTCTTTGTAACCGACCTTATGTAACCCTAGATCGTCCCGATGTCTATATAAACCGGGGGACTTAGTCCAGATAGAGGATATTCATTATCATAGCCATACACGCTAGACCTCTAGGGTTTTAGCCATTACGATCTCGAGGTAGATAAACTCTTGTAACACTCATATTCATCAATATCAATCAAGCATGACGTAGGGTATTACCTCCATAGAGAGGGCCCGAACCTGGGGAAACATCGTGTCCCTTGTCTCCTGTTACCATCGATCTTAGACACACAGTTCGGGACCCCCTACCCGAGATCCACCGGTTTTGACACCGACATTGGTGCTTTCATTGAGAGTTCCACTGTGCTGTCGCTAAAAGGTTTGATGTCCCCTTCAATCATCCATAATGACACTATCCAAGGAGAAACTTTCCTCCCCGGACAGATCTTCGTGTTCGGCGGCTTCGCACTGCGGGCCAATTTGCTTGGCCATCTGGAGCAGATCGAAAGCTACGCCCCTGGCCATCAGGTTAGATTTGGGAGCTTGAATTACGTTGCGGACACCCGTGGAGACTTGATCTTTGCTGATTCGAGACCGCGGTAGCCGCTCCCGGTCGCCCCGATGATCATGACCTAAATCTATCATCAGGCTGCATCTGGGAGATTGCTCCTATAACTGCTCTGGCCCTAGATTCGGAGCAAGCTGCGCCACCCAAGGACGGGAGGATCAACCCCACCACGGAGGCCACAGATTCCACAATGTTGGAGCCGCATATAGACTTAACCTCTCACGATGTCTCTGTCAGTGGAACTCCGGACTCGTCTCCAGCCGTAAGTTCCGAACCACGTGAGGCCGCGGACACCGAGTTTGATCGTTTATCGATCTTCAAATTCAGCGCCGCAGACATCTTCTAGAACTCGCCTTTGGGCGATGTGCTAAACTCATTAAAGAACTTGTCCTTGGCGGAGGACTCACAACCGAACTATATCCGGCTCGAACTAGGGGCTGACGGTGGAGAATTTTGCTTCCCACCCGCCGCCCACTTCATAGCCATAGTCGAGGATCTGACCGACGAACTTGACTACGACTCCGAGGACATCGACGGTATGGACGACAATGTCAGAGAAGAAGAGGCCCAGAACCCGCCGTTCACCGGACGCTGGACGACCACTTCCTTGTACGATGTATACATGGTGGATGCACCAAAGGAGATCATCGGCGATGACAAGGAAGATCCAGTTGTGGATAAACCTTCCGATATACAATCCAAGCGTCGGCGTCAGCAGCGCCGCTCTAAGTCACGCAGCAGTAAAGACAGCAGTACCGGCACAGGAGAAGACAACACTCCAGAAGGTGCCGAAGACAACGAAGACCCCGTCGGTACAGTTAATGAACAAGATGAACAGGAGGGCGGGCAGGTTAGCCCCGGTAAACAGGCCACACATGACGATTCGAAGGACGATAACTACCTTCCGCTCTCCGAGGACGAGGTGAGCCTCGGCACCGAGGATTTCATCGTGCTTGAGGAACCTCTTGAGCAGGAGCGCTTCAAGCGCCAGCTAATTGCCACTGCAAGGAGCTTGAAAAAGAAGCAGCAACAGCTTCAAGCTGACCAAGATCTTCTCAATAATAAATGGACCGATGTCCTAGCAGTTGAAGAGTACGGCCTCAAGCGCCCAACCAAAAGCTACCCAAAGCGCAAATTGCTACCTCAGTTTGACGAGGAGGCGCCGAACTACATACCTCCATCGTACAATGCGGCTGACCGACCACCACATGGTCGAGACAAAACGACAACTCACGCCAAACACCAGCTAGCCCCGCCTCGGCACACAGGCAGAGGTAAACCAGCCCAGGGGCATACATATGACCTCCGACAAACCCTGAACAATAAACCATGACACACTAGATCAATCTATGGATCGCGAGGGCATGCCTCGACACGCGGCGACGGCCACCTATTCGGACGTGACAAACTTAGTCACGCACGGGCCGAAAACCGTAGACGGACTCCATCAGAGCTACGTCGCGATACGACCCGATATAGAGTGGCCACACACCCTCATTGCTTCATCGATGAAGTCCTGGATCATGAGTTCCCATAAGGGTTCAAACCTGTGAATATAGAATCATACGATGGAACCACGGACCCCGCGGTGTGGATCGAAGACTTCATTCTCCACATTCATATGGCCCGCGGCGATGACCTCCACGCCATCAAATACCTCCCTTTATAACTCAAGGGGCCAGCTCGACACTGGCTCAACAGTCTGCCTGCAAATTCTATTGGCAGCTGGGAGGACTTGGAAGAGGCCTTCTGTGACAGCCTGCTTTTTTGCCCTCTCTTATTTGCCTGTTTTCATTTGGCTTTAGTTTGAAATTTGGAGTTTTTGAATCTTTTCATATGGACTTAAACACTTGGGTACCCTTGGCTTTCATCCAAGTGCATCATTCCCCTATCTAATCATCATTCCCCTTCTGATCCACCTCAAAATAATCTTGGGAATATTTTTCTTAAATGAAAAATATTCATTTTTCCTCTCTAAAACCCTAGCTAGTTCAATGAGCTCCAAAGCAACCCTAATTTTTCTTGGCCACAAAAATCTGAGAAAATTCACAAATATTATTTAAACCCTAGGTCACCTTCCCGAGCAAAAATATTTCATCACTTTTTGGAATATTTTTGCTACAGAAAATATTTTCTGTTCTGGACAGAAATGGTGGTTTCTACAGCAACTACCATTTTACTTGCTCCATTGTGCCTGAATTTTCTTGTGCATCATCACCTTAGTAGATGATGGCTAGCCTCCAAAGCACAACCCCCAACTCCCAGCCATTTGACCTCAGTAACCTCTCAAAGTTACTGATCAGAAACTTACTTGGCTTGTAAAATCTTCTCTACTGCATCTGGAGCCAAACCAAAGCATGGTAATCTTCAAAACTACCATGAACAACAAGCCAGACATGATCTTTGGATGTTGGTCGGCCTGAGGGAAGAGTTCACGTGGTGACCACGCGTGTCCACGATGCCAGCATGCTTGTCGACGCGCTCTGAGTGCCGCCGGGCGTTCTGTTCGCGCGTGCTCGCTTCCCCCGTCTGCCCGAGCGTGCCAAACGTCGCCACCATCCTCGTCTCAACGCCATTAACTTCCCCCTGGCGCTCGCCGACGCCGTAGCTCACCGCAGCGAGCACGAGCGCGGTCCGGCCAACGCCACAGTGCGCTCTGCACTGTGCTCGTCGCCTTCCTCTTGATCCTGTGCTCGTCCCCGTTCGCCCACAGTCCCTGCGTGAGCTGCGTCGCCTTCTCCCCCTCTCACTAACGCCACTCGTTGCCGGGCGCAGCGTCCAAGTGTCGCCGGCGGAGCCCCGATCCACCCCAACGCTCTCTTATAAAAGGAGCCACCCCCAGCCTCCTCGAGCACCATCCTCCACTCCCACACACTTCACAAACATGTAGATAGCCGTAGCCCGGCCGGGCAGGCCATGGGCCACCGTCCCCGAGCTCGAGCTCGCCGGCGATCCCCTCGGGTCATCGCGGTAGCTCCAGCCCCTCCCAGGCTCGGGCGATCCTTCCAAGGCCTCCGCCTCTCTCCGGTGAAGCCGTTCTGTCCCCCTGGAGCCCCTGAAGTTGCCTCTGCTCGCCATCTTCCTCATCTCCGGCGACCACCGCTCTCTGCCTCTGCTTGTGAGGTCGATTCCGACGCCGTCCGACCACCCCTAGCTATGTTATGGGTACGGGCAGGTGCGCCTCCATCCCCTCTCTCGGTCCCTCCCTCTCGTTTTGGCCAAGGAGCCCTCGTCGCCGGCGAGAGCTCCGGCGAAGCCGTGACCCCCTTTGTTTCCTGCCCCCCTCCACCTCACCTGACTAGCGGGGCCCGCTAGTCAGCCACTCTGTACGCGCGTGAAGTGGTACGAGTGGTGGCGCCCTGAGGCTTTACGCCTTCGACGTCACCCCCTAGTCTGTTTTATTTAAATTCAAATTCAACTAATTTCCAGAGAGCTTCAAACAGCTATAACTCTTCAACCATAAGTCCAAATGAATTGATTCTTTTTGCATTATGTTCTTTGCGAAGAAATCTAGCAGCTCACCAAAAATGAGATTTTTCTGAGCTGTCTAGAATTTCTGGCGATTTTCAGAAGTGTTCTTGATATTTTCTTCTTGTGCTTAAAATTATTTTCAGAGGGTGAGGCTTGTCTTGGGGATCACCAGAAGGCTTGTGAACCTCATCTGCACTAAGGCGAGCCACAACAACATTTTCATGGTGTCATTTCAATATTTATGATTTTATTACTTGAATGAAATGATTAATCCCTGCATTTAAATAAATATTATGTTATTTATATTCTGTTAAGTGTTAGTTTGTTATTATGCTTGGTTTATAAAATGTTTGAAACTAGTTTAGTTGGTAACAAAAGCTAAGATCTACTTGTGGTAATGATAAAATGATGGGACAATTACATTTCAGCCCTTAGTTGTGTCACACCCGTTTGTTTTGCCCCTAAATTCAAAAAACCCTCAGTCTTGCCCAACCCCGTTTGCTGCACTTATGTTTTTGCCCTTCCGTCACGGCTCCGCCTGGTCAGCGCCGTTTGACCATAACCAGCGGCCGTTTATGGACATTTTTGCCCCTGGGCTGGTTGCCCTTATTACTTCCTCCTCGTTGAGCTGAAGTGAAAAAAAGAGCGACCGTGCGGCAAAAGCAAAGGAGGAGAAGCGGGAGGAGGTGGATCTGGAGATGTCGAGCCCAGGCATCTCATCTAATCTATCATCGGCATCCGCCATGCCTGGAGAGGTAAGCAACACTTGGTGATTCCCCTTGGATTTCCCGTGGCTCCTCTGTTCTAGGGTTAGGGTTTGTGTATTTTGGGGGGAAATCTCACATTTTTTGAGAAGGTCAATGGGGTGGGCATTGTGGAGCATGCATCCGAGTTTTATCTGCCGGAAGACACCTGCACCGGCTTGGAGTACTGCTCGAAGCACCATTGCAGTGGACATGGCCTAGTTCCGGCCCGTCAAGTTGCCTGGGGAGGGGGAAGCACCGGCCGACGGTTTTTAGGGTGCCCACTTGATGTAAGAGTAACATTTAGATCATTAATCTTTGATATGGACATGTCTTTGCTGTGATCTGATATTTGCCTAAATTGTAGTTGCCAGAAGAGTGCCACTGGTTGGTTTGGGTTGATCCGCCTCCCCCAACTTGTGTTGCACTTGCATTTGAAAACATGCTTGCTGAGATTGAACGGATGTGGATCAAAAGTCATCAGTTGCAGAAGAGAAACCTGGAGCTGGCGAAGAAGCGCACTTTGAAGAAGAAACTGAAAGAGCGAGATGAAATGTTGCGTGTGTGGATACTGTTGTTTGGTATTACCCTATTGTGTGTTGTTGTTGTGGCCATCTCTGTGTCTTCACAGATTTGAGCAAGTTATTAGATGATGTAGTGATGTTTATGATGGATGATGAACTAAATGGTAATGGAAGATGCAGTTTGGAACTTGTTTATGAGTTATTTATGTGAATTCAGTAGTATCGATGATCCAAATCATTGATTGATCTTGAACATGGCATAAGATTGCACAACAATTGAACATCACCGAATGATAACAATTATACAACACGACGACATGCCAAAGTTGTTCACACGACATAACATACCAAAGTTGTTCACACGACAACAAGATACCAAATGGTTCACACGACGACGACATACCAAAGTTGTTCACACGACATAACATACCAAAGTTGTTCACACGACAACAACATACCAAATGGTTCACACGACGACGACATACCAAAGTTGTTCACACAACGACGACATACCAAAGTTGTTCACACGACGACGACATACGAAAGTTGTTCACACGACAACGACATACCAAAGTTGTTCAAGATGACATGACGACAACATAACATAGTAGTTCAACATGACATTGCACATCACATTATTAAGTGAAGATGACAGGGAGCAATTAGAACTTCAGTGATTTGCTCCTAGTGTTTCTTGCTGGGTTGGGTAACAGCCTTGCCTTGGATCTGGTGTTCTTTGCTGGAGTTGGAGCTTGAGCATGAGCAGAGGGTTCAACTACTGCTGCATGGCCTGGTTTCTTCTTAGCTGCTCTTGGAGAAGCCCCTCTATCAGCTGGCCTTTCGTAATTTTTCCTGGGGCTGACAGATGATTGAGTAATCAGACATGGTACATTCAGAAACCTAGAAATAGAAACAATAATTCAAGGGTTCAATGTAGTAAGTGTAAATACCTTAGTACTGTAGGTCCAACTTGTGTAGATGGCTACTCATTGTTGAGTGGTTCTGTTGCTGCCTCATCATCATCATCTGTTCCATCAGCATTTGCATTTTCCTCATTGTTCAGTGGTTCTGTTGCATCCTCATCCACATTTTCTGCTCCCCAATGTTCATCCTCCTCTCCAAATGCAGCATCAACTGATTCTTTGCAGTTTTTGGCAATGTGTCCAAATCTCCCATACCTCTTGCACTTTCTCTTCCTAGCACCAAGCCCCTTTCCTTCACTACTAGCCCTGATCCTTTGCTTTCTTGGCCTACCTGGTGCTCTGTTTTGAACTGGTGCACACAATTTGAAACCTGGATCCACTGTGTCCCACTGTTGCTTTCCCTCTAAAGCTGGTAGGTTGTCTGCATAAGTAGCTATGAATTTCTCAACAAAGTAGTACTTATGAACATATTGATCAATGGCATTGGCTTCACCTCTCAGAGCTGTAATAAAAAGAGAGCATGGATGCATGGCTTGCCAGCAAGTTGCCACTGTCTGCAGCTGCAAGTCCACTTAGCTAGGTCTACTGGGTACCTCCATTCTCTTTTTTCTTTGTCAGTAGCAGTCACCTCTGCCTCTGTTGGGCTTCTCCTAACCATAGTCATTCCCAAACCTTTTGATTTAGCCATCAAGAGTTTCATTACAGATGGTATGATGTTGTGGCCAATGAAATGGTCAGTGGCAATCCTTTTCCTTATGTCAAACTTCTCCATGATGTATTGCCTAATCTTGTCTAGCAAATCCACTATATGCAGCCCCTTGTACTTCTTGATCTTGGAGTTAAATGCTTCTGCCAGGTTGTTGTTAACTTAATCAACCTTGCTGAACTCATTTATTAGAGCTCTAGCCCATATTTTTTTGTGGTGCATTTCCAAATATTCCTTGACCTTGGGCTTGCTGTGCAACTGTCTCACATGGTAGTTGTGCTTCTTGATGCTGTAAGTAAGTGAGGAAGGCCACAAATTTTCATCATAAAACTTCCCCTTAAATTTCTTACTGAAATTCTGAGCTAGATGCCTCATGCACTCTCTATGCTCAACTGCAGGGTAGACCTCTTCCACAGCAGTTTCTAGTCCTTTACAAGCATCAGTATGTATCACCAGCCCTTCTGGATGTCCTATGACATTTTTTAGGTTTTTGAAAAACCAACCCCAACTCTCTTCAGACTCTGCTTCTATGACACCATATGCTACAGGAAATAGCCAGTTATGAGCATCTATGGAACATGCAGCAACTAGTTGGCCTCTAAACCTTCCATTCAATGTTGTAGCATGCACAGCAAGGTATGGCCTACACCCCTCCAAGAAACCATTCTGACAAGCCTTGAAACAGACAAATACTCTTCTAAAGCACTCTTTCTGGAAAGATTTACCTCTGAGCTTGTACTGTACAGTGTGTTTGTCAATCTCAACAACACTACCAGGTGAAGCCCTCTCAACTTCAGCCTTGAATGTGTAAAGTAGCTGAAAACTATCATTATACTTGCCATATATCCTGTCCATGGCCATCTCTTTCCCATAGTAACATCTCACATATGGAGGTTCAACTCCATATTTCTCAAGTAACTTTTGTTGAATTTCTTTTGGACCAATGCCTGGATTATGTCTGATCCATGACATTGCAGCATCTGCTATCCACCTTCTCTTTGCAGCTCTCAGCCTTTGGCTTCTGTTAACACTTGGACAGTTGTGTTGGTAAGGATTTACTTTGATCTGAAATGAATAAGAAAACACAATAAGTAATAAATAACTATTAATCACAACTAGTTTATTAGAGATTGCAACTATGAAAACTAGTACCTGAAACAGTGTGCTTCTCCTCATCAAAGATGCATGCAATCTCCATTTGCACCTTTCATATGCACAGTGCACAGTAAACCTTGTTGGATCACTTTTGTCAATTTGAAATTCTGTTTCTGTCCTTATTGAGAATGTTGCAACTGCATTTCTACAGTCAACTGCAGAGGGGAAGACTACACCTTCCTCAATTGAGGGATTCTCTCTGTCATACATAACTACAGGCCTGTCCTCATCATCATCTTCAAAATGTCCCATGTCTTGTTCCTCCTGCTTCTCATCATCATCAGTGTTAGAAAATTCTGCTGGTATATAATCCTCATTTGCTGCATCTTCCTGGTTATTGTGTTGGACATAGCCACGATACAGTTTCACATCCTCTTCATCAGACAATATTGCCTCATTAGGCATAGCTTCCTCCACAACATGATCAGCCACTTTCTCTGGCTGTGCTTGGCTTTGACTGCAAGAAGGATCAGAATTGACTCTAGCAATTGGATTTCTAGGTGGCTGACAAGCAGTACTTCCTGCTCTTGTGCTTGACCTGCGTTGTACACCTGAACCCCTTGAACCCCTTGAACCCCTTGAACCTGATGGCCTAGAAGACATGCTTTCTTCTCTAGTTCTCTGAATAACTGTAACTTCAAAGTTACATGACATGGTTCGTGCATTTCTTCCAAACATCACTGCTAACTCATCATCAGACTACACAGGGACCCAATTAACTTTCTCACTGTCCCAGTACCTGAACTCTACTGCATCAAGCACACCCCAGGGATACTTGGAAGAGATTGCATTTCTAAACTCATTAAAACTGCTATTGTTGTCCACCACTAATGGGAAATTAAAGCCACATCCTTGTTGCTTTGTGCCGACAGAACCTAATACAGTTGTCTCCATTCTTATAGACAGAGAAAATGCTCTTGTGGGATCCATCCTATTATGCAAACAGGGCATAAATCAACACACAATAACAAGAAAAAACTACCTACATCATGTAGATCTAGTGTAAAATAGCTTACTCCACCAGATCCAAAGGAGAGAGGAAGGGAAGGAGGGAGAGAGCCCCTACTCGACCAAATCCAGGGGGAGAGAGACAGCTAGGGAGAGAGTGAGGGAGTACCCCGATGGAATCTAGCATGCCCGCGTGGATCCCTTGTCGCCGCCGCCACCGCTATCCATTGGGTGGGAGGAGCATCGATGGCCCGACCGCTCACCAAGGTCGCCGCCACCACCGGTGCATTCCCCGCTGTCCATCAGGTGGGAGGAGAATCGATGGCGCCGCCGCTCGCCAAGGTCGCCGCCGATCAGAACTAGGGTTCGTCGAGCGAGATAGAGTGAGATGGGGAATGAGAGTGAGGCAGGACCCACCTGTAAGAGCAAGCTAGGGGCAAGCTGTGTCCATAAACGGCCACTGGTTATGGTCAAACGGCGCTGACCAGGCGGAGCCGTGACGGAAGGGCAAAAACATAAGTGCAGCAAACGGGGTTGGGCAAGACTGAGGGTTTTTTGAATTTAGGGGGTGTGACACAACTAGTGGCATGGACGTAATTGTCCCTAAAATGATTTGTTACACATACGAGTAAATTCTTAAAGTTATTTTCTTGCACAAATAAAATAGTAAAATTTGCTAGAAAATATCCTGTTAAGTGCTTGTTTATCCACTTTGCTTGATTTACAGAATGTTTGAACCTAACTTTGTTGGTAAAGAAATTAGGATTTGCTTGTGGTGATGATAGTATAATTTTTGCTATGCATATGAGAAATTAATCGAAGTTATTTTCTTGCATGAGAAAAATAATAAAACTTGCTACAAAATATCTTGTTAAAGTGAGAGTTACCTTGACCAGGAAAGTAATATAAGTTGTTGATGTTTATGCTTAGTGTGAATATGGTTGACATCAGTCATTTTCGTTAATATGTGATGCATGTGTAGTATTGCATTTCATGGCATGCTATGACACCGGTCATTTTCATTTCAAGTTGAACCTGACTATATCTCAACTTGAGTATATCATTGAATGGGTCATGGTGCCGCTGAATCGAGTTTTTTCTAGTGCAACCACATTTGCCTTTGTGGGAAGGTCTTGATTCGGTCCATTGACATGCCTCTGGTCGGTGCCTCCAACTAGGGAAGGTTATGTGCATGCTTACCCTGGCCCGGTAAGTAGGCATAATCTTGTGTGCTCGTTGTTGAGATTATGGTACTGGGTCCCCGAGTGGGATCGTTTTGGCCACGACGGTGGTCGTTGTGTATTTGGGGCCACGGGGCCACCCAGGACTAGCCCGTTGGGGATTGGGTCGGAATGTCCAGGAGAGTGTCATGGAAATGGAGGGGCTTCGTCGGAATGCCGTTGGTCCACCCGAATGGGAGTGCGAGGCCATGGGTTCCGTGGTGTGGGTACAGTGTGCTACCTCTGCAGAGTGTATAGTCTATCGATAGCCGATTCCACGGCCACGGACGCCTCGTAGTAGGTCCCACCATGAGTCAACGTATAATAAATTTTCACACTAAGTTATGAACTTTGCACTATGGATGATGGCGGAAAGGCCATCGGGATGTTCGAGACCAAATATTGGTCGTGGTTGTGATCGCCGTAAGGATCACGAGTTACTCTTGTCAAGGCCACGATGGTGGTTTGTTTGTGCTCCGAGAACGATCATGGTTGGTAAGTCGGTCCCGAGGGACATTTATCACAAGAGCATGATCAAAACATGTTGGAACATTATTGCATTATTAATTGGTTAATTATCATGATATTGTTTATCATTATGATTATGCCTGTTGTGAGCTTGCAAGTACATTCAATGTACTGACCTGGCGTATCATGCCAGATTTCAGGAAAGTCTCGTTGGAAAGGAGTGCTACTCGAGTCTAGATCGTGTCCACATCGGTGTCCCTGTGCTATGGAGTTTCCACTACGACGTTGTTCTGCTGCCACGTAGTTGTTGTGATCAAGGCTCCTTTATGTTCACTAAATAATGTACATATTGTTCAGCCGCACCGTGTGTGCCGCTTGGCCTCGACCCTTGTTGTAATATAAACTCTGATCCGCTAGCATCAATAAAGTGGTTATTTTCTGTACCAAGATGTTGTGTGTTGCCAGAAGACATGGTCTCTGGGCTGGCAATGCATGGTAAACCGGCCACTCTGAGCCGGGGTGCCACACCTTCCTCGATAACTTCCATGGTATATATGTTCGACCTCCGGACGCTGATGACTTAAGCAATATAGTCCAACAACCCGGAGAGTCCGCCAGGAAATTTTGGACTAGGTTCTTAACTAAAAAGAACCAAATCGTTGATTGTCCGGATGCCGAAGCCCTAGCAGCCTTCAAACACAACATCCACGACGAATGGCTTGCTCGTCACCTCGGCCAAGAAAAGCCAAAATCCATGGCAGCCCTCACGGCACTCATGACCCGCTTTTGTGCGGGTGAGTACAGTTGCTTGGCCCGTAGCAAAAACAATGCAAGTGACACCGGTATCCCTGAAGCTAAAACTAGCAAAGACAAGTCTCGACGCAACAGATACAAATGTCGAAACAACAACGATAACACCGAGGACACGACAGTCGATGCCGGATTCGGGGGCTCTAAGTCCGGCTAGCAGAATAAGTCGTTCCAAAAGAACAATTCAGGCCCATCCAGCTTGGACCGCATACTTGATCCTCCGTGCCAGATTCATGGCACCACAGACAAGCCACCCAATCATACAAATAGAGATTGCTGGGGTTTTAAACAGCCCGGTAAATTAAACGCCGAGAACAGGGAAAAAGGATCGCAAAGCGAGGACGATGACGAAGAGCCCCAGCAACCGAACACAGGGGGACATACGAAGTTTCCCCCTCAGGTCAAAACGGTGAACATGCTATACGCTACCCACATCCCCAAGAGGGAGTGCAAGCGTGCGCTCAGGGACGTCTACGCAATAGAGCCAACCGCCCCAAAATTTAATCCATGGTCGTCATGCCCGATCACTTTTGATCGCCGGGATCATCCGACCAGTACCCATCACGGTGGCTTAGCCGCACTTGTCCTAGACCCAATAATTGATGGGTTCCACTTGACTCGCGTCCTCATGGACGGAGGTAGCAGCCTTAATCTGCTCTATCAGGATACATCGCGAAAAATGGGCATTAACCCATCTCGGATCAAGCCCATCAGGACTACCTTCAAAGGAGTCATACCAGGTGTTGAGGCCCGCTGTACGGGCTCAATCACACTAGAGGTTGTCTTCGGATCTCCGGACAACTTCCGAAGTGAGGAGTTAATCTTCGATATCGTCCCTTTCCGCAACGGCTATCATGCACTGCTCGGACGAACTGTGTTTGCTCGATTCAATCCAGTACCACATTATGCTTATCTCAAGCTCAAGATGCCCGGTCGACGCGGTGTCATAACAGTCAATGGAAATACGGAATGATCCCTCCATACAGAAGAGCACACAGCTGCCCTAGCAGCAGAAGTATAGTGCGGCCTTCTCAGGCAGAGCCTTAATTCGGCTGC
The DNA here is from genome assembly GCF_002162155.2 of Triticum dicoccoides. Classification (NCBI taxonomy): domain Eukaryota; kingdom Viridiplantae; phylum Streptophyta; class Magnoliopsida; order Poales; family Poaceae; genus Triticum; species Triticum dicoccoides. The sequence continues at coordinate 192,164,184 of NC_041392.1, forward strand.
CGAGCCCGCGGACACCATTAATAGGGTCCGAACTACTCTGCACAGGAGAGCTCGGCTCGTCAGGAGCTCGACTAGCAATCCGGTCTCCGTCGCAGTTCCGATCAAGTAATGGCATTTGTGCCGCGCGTACATAACTACGCACTCAAAATCCCATGGGCATCGACGGAGGCACAACTAGCTGTGGTCCGTAGTACGGCTCAACCGACGTCGGATACACACATACTTTCACTTTTACTTGTTTCCTTTGCAGGTCTCAATCCCACAGGCACCATCTGGTGGTCTGATCATCGGTCCTCTGGAAGGATAAACACACCAAGACGACGAGAAACGCAGACATATGGGGGACTTTTTAGGTGATTTCGTTAACGATAGCTTTACCTGTTTTCAGGACCCACATGCAACTCTCCTTTGGTTTCAGCATGTCAAATAGCCTATTGCTTATCGCACTACCTGTATCAATGCGCTTTGAGGTACTAAATTACAATGAGAATAGTCTGCGGCTGGAACTGTAAGACTCCAGCCTTTCATCTTCGTACCTTTTCTGCTTTTTTTCAGCTCCCCTGTGGATAACCCTATCAGGTAGCACCCGTACATTTTGGTACATTTTCATGTTCACCAGGGGCTGCATAGCACCCCACACTATGGCAACAAAAAGTCTGAACACTTTTTATAAGTATAGTTCGGCACCCCGAATTTAGCATTATATGCATTGGCTCCGAATCATGTCTTTGGTCAATAGTTGGGTTGCCCGGCTCCTGTGCTTGCTACCTTACGTTCCGCTATATCGGCTAAGGTAGTAAAGGGAGAACTGCTGCGATTGTGCCTTGGTTTATCCAAAGGAGCACTCAGTAGAGAAAGCCGAAAACTGATTGTCATGATGCGGCGAGAGCCGGTCAGCTATTCGGAGGTTGCAATGCTTTGGAGATTTCTTCCGCATTACGTGAAGGATCAGTACTTCCCGATCAGACGCCTATAGCACTCTAGTTCCGATACTAGGGGCTGCACACATGTTTTTATTGTCACACTCCTATGCCTTAGTGAGGGCATTACAATCGCATAGTCTGGTTGCCTGGTTCGCTGCGCTAAACAACTCCTTCAAGGACCATCTAATTGGATCAAGATTGTTTAGATTCCATCCTGAACACCCCCGTAATACCTACGTGGGGGCAGAAGCCGACGACTGGTTAACCCTCAGATTTCATACAACACGGCCGCACAGGAAGTAAAAATTTAAAAACATAACAAGCATCATATTGCATAAACAACTTGTTTTATACAAGGCAGAGGGAGCTCGAGTACATTCATTCAAAGATAATGTCTTTCGAACAGTGATACGCAACAATGCGGGGCCCCTCTAAAACATCACCGAAGCATCGCTCAGGTGTGTGGTGCTCCTTGCCCTCCAGCGCCCCCCAGTTGCTAGCTTGACAGCGTCCAGCTTCGTCCACCAGACTTTGCAATAGGAGAAGGCCAGACGCGTGCCCTCAATGCAGACGGATCACTTGATGACATCCAGTCGAGGACAGACATCCACGAGCTTCTTCACGAGGCCGAAGTAGCTGCTGGGAATAGCTTCGGCTGGCCACAACCGGATTATCATATCCTTCATGGCCAGTTCGGCCATCTTGTGCAGCTCGACCAGTTGTTTTAGCTGATCGCTGAAGGGAACCAGATGTTAGGGCGCGCAATATTGCGTCCAGAACAGCTTCTCCGTGGAGCTCCCTTCTTCGGCTCGGAAGAACTCGGCAGCGTCGGTCACACTGCGTGGCAGATCAGCAAAGGCCCCTGAAGAACTCTGAATCCGGGTTAGTAAAAGATATTTCCTCTTCACACTCCTGCTTTGCATATTGAATGCCTTACCCGCTGCGATCTTCCTGGCCTCCTGGATCTCATGAAGGGCATCCTGGGCTTTAATCTAGGCCGCTTCCGCACTCTTACGAGCCTTGACAAGTTCGGCCTCTTGAACCGACGCATTGTGCTCCAAGGTGTCGCACTTCCTCACCGCGTCCTGGAGCTCCTATTGGACTTCATTGACCCGGGCCTTGAGCTTCTTACGGGCGGCCTGCTACTTGACAGCCTTCCCCTCGGCTTCGACCAAGGCCGCTTTTAGGGCCTCGACCTCGGTCGTCACCCCTATTTACATCATGGTATTTCGATCATTGCATATCATTTTCCATCTTTTTTATTGGAATCCACAACAGGTTATTACTCACCTTATTTTTCCTGGAGCTGCCTCTTCACCCGGCCAAGCTCCTCCTCGGCCTCCGCCAGTCTCTACTTCAGTCCAGAGACTTCGGCAGTATGCGAGGCTGCGGCCAACAACGACGCCTACGCATACATTTCAGACAGATTTCATTAGTTCCCTGCAATAGGAGATTGATCCTCTGTCCGTTTTTTCTTTTCGAACACCGGACAGTGTCTCAGGGGCTACTGTCTATATTGGGATTTTCTCCTTTTTTGCGCCGCTTACCTCAAAACCTGTTAACAGGCTGCTGCAGGCTTCGGTTAGTCTGCTCTTGGCGGACTGAACCCTTTCAATTACCGTGCCCATGAGGACATGGTGTTCATCCACAATGGAAGCGCCTCGCAGTGCTTCCAACAGATTATCCGGTGCCGCTAGTTGGACTGGGGTCACCGGGGGAACAGACATCCCCCTTATTCCGAAGGAGGTCGCGTACCGGATTCTGGAGCAGTCTCGGTCTCCGGAATTGAGTCCGGCTGAGGGTCAAACTGAGTTCGGTCCTCCCCACCAGCCTCCATGGGAATGGACTCCCCTTGGTGTCCGGCGACGGGATTTTCGCCTTCTAGCACCCCCGGAGCCTCTCCCCTCCTGGAACCGTCCTTCGGGACAGCACCTCTGCATCATCCTTGGCCTTGGGGGAGTGAGCGGCTGGCGGCGTATCGCTGGCCATCGCCTTGGAATCCAGCGAGCCTCCTGACGAGGATTGCGGGGAGTTGTTGTGGGCCGGACTACAATAAAACATAACCAATCATCTCAATACAACGAAGAGGAAAGACTTGGTTCATGAGCGGATATGGGTTTGAGCACTTATGATGCGGCCCGTGGCTTAGTACGGGGTCGTCTCTCTAGACTACTGTCGGCGTCCCACGCGGTGTTATCCGCAAGGGAGCTCTTCCCTTTCTTGGATGTCTCTGCCTCCAGATTCGCCAAGGCCGCCCTCTTCGTCCTCCCCTCATCTAGGGGAGGGTTGTTCTTCTCCTCCTCTTCCTTGTCGCCGTCTTCGACTGCGGAAGAGTGGGTCTTATCTTCAGACGTCGCGTCCGAAGCACCCCGGTGGCGGGGTCCACTCCGGACCCCCTTGGCCTTTCCGGTGGCCTTCTTTTCTAGTGCCTTATAAGGCGCCGGCTCCAGCGTCTTCGCTAAATGCGGGATGACTGGTTCTTCAAGCACAGGAGCCGGACACCGGATCTGCTTCGCCTTCTTTAACCAGTACTGAAAAAGCAATGACAATAAAAGCTTAGATGTTACCCTTGAAACAAGCAAGTAAGGGATGTGTTGAAAATAACATACCTCGTTGGGGAGGTGATTTATGTCATGACCACGGTCTGGGGCCGGCGGTATCTCGTTGCCCTTGAAAAGCAACTTCCAGGCATCTTCATGATCTGTTTCGAAGAGCCTTTCCAAGGTGTGGTGCTTTTTCAGGTTGAAATCCCATAGAGGGCGGCTTCGGCTCTGACAGGGGAGGATCCGGCGCACCAGCATCACTTGGATTACGTCGACAAGCTTGATGTCCTTATCGATCATGCTTTGAATGCACGTTTGCAGCGCGGTTAGCTCGTCTGACGAACACCAGTTCAGGCTCTTCTCGACCCAGGAGGTAAGTCGCACGGGAGCACCGGAGTTGAATGCGGCACCTGCGGCCTAGGTGGCACCGCGGGGTTTAGTGATATAGAACCATTGTTTCTACCATTCCTTGACACACTCCACGAATGTGCCTTTTGTCCAAGGAACGTTGGCGAGCTTGCTCACCATGGCGCCCCCGCACTCTGCATGCTATCCATCCACCACCTTGGGCTTCATGTTAAAGGTTTTAAGCCACAGCCCGAAGTGGGGTTGGATGCGGAGGAAGGCCGTGCACACGACGATAAACACTGATATATTGAGGAAGGAGTTTGGGGATAGATCGTGGAAGTCTATCCCATAATAGAACATTACCCCGCGGATGAAGGGGTTGAGTGGAAACCCTAGCCCGCGGAGGAAATGGGGGAGAACACTACCCTCTCGTTGGGCTTCGGTGTGGGAATGATTTGTCCTTGGGCTGGAAGATGATGGGCGATTTCCTTCACCAGGTATCCGGCCGCCCGAAGCTCAGCGATGTCCTCCTCCCTGACGGAGGAAGCCATCCACTTGCCTTGACCTCCGAATCCGGACATGGTTGAGTGCTTTCTTGAGTGGGAAACGGATGAGGACTTGGGCGCTGGAGCTCAAGAGTGGAAAGGCAGGAAGAAGGCGTGGGGAAGAAGGGGGAATCTTATCTCCTTATAAGGGCAGTGAATATTGAACGCCTCCCCACTCGCCTCAGAATTCGCCTGTTCCCAAGGTCTGTGTAAAACGGCACGGTTGGGTTACCCACGCCCGTATTGATGAGAATCCCGTAATAAAGGGACACGAGCTATGCTTCGACAAGACGTGCCAATGGCAACCACGTCTCGAAACATGGAGCGGCAGGCAAAAAATGGTTCAAAATTATGACCGGATGAACGTGATGTCATGTTGTAAAAGTTGTTAGCAGATTGGACTTGGGTATTATTATATTCTCTCTACGGTTGTGTGTGGTGTGTGTTACAGGTCTAGACATGATCAATTCGCCCAAAGACTATTTTGGAATTCGGAAGGAGGAACCCGCCTTGCAATGCCGAAGACATCACTACGCGCCGGATACCTTGTCATTGAAGCTAGGTTCAGGGGCTACTGAGGGAGTCCTAGACTAAGGGGTCCTTGGGCGTCCGGCCTGTTGGCTATGGGTGATGGGGTTATGTACCTAGGGTAGGGTCATGGACCTGATCCAAGTAACTTACCCCAGGACATCCTTAGAAGAGGTCGCCTTCCAGTCGACCAACGAGGATTCACTCGACTGGCCTGAAGGACTCGACCACGAAGACTCGCTCGACCACCAGGAGGTCAAGAGGCACTCTGCACTGCAACGGCCTGTAATCAAGTAGACTTTATGATAGTAAAGGCCTTTATGTGGGGCGTTACCAGTAACGCCCCAGACTTAACTCATCTTAAACCCTCTCCTACGTGGGCTGGCTGGGGTCCTGGCGCACTCTATATAAGCCACCCCCCTCCACAGGCAGAAGGGTTCGGCGCCTTGTAGTTCATACACTCATAATCCACTCGACCGCCTCCGGGCTCCGAGACGTAGGGTTGTTACTTCTTCCGAGAAGGGCCTGAACTCGTACATCCTTTGTGCTTACAACCTCTCCATAGCTAGGACCTTGCCTCTCCATACCTACCCCCCACTCTACTGTCAGGCTTAGAACCACGACAGTTGGCGCCCACCGTGGGGCAGGTGTTTTAGCGATTTTGTGGAGAAGTTGCGATTCTTCCGAGTACTTTCATCATGGTGTCTGCTGGAGTTTTAGTCGAGGGTCAAGAGATCCGTCTCGGCACTCTCACCTTCATCGCCGACGACTCCGCATGGCTCCAGGAGGCTCCACTCGACGTAGATGCGCTCCCCGTCCGCGGTGCGACGCATTTTCGCGCATGTGTCCGCGGCGTTCTGCTGCGGCAACCGTCGACCCAGTATCGGTCGGCTCCTCCATCGTCCACCCTCCCGGTCTCCCGCCAGCGCAAGCGCTCAGGCCGGTCGAGGCTTCAGCGATGGGTGAGTCACGCGGTGGCTCACCAATCGGCCACTGCCCAAGTTGCGGCAATCGAGCCCAACGAATCTCTCTACGGCTTGTTCGATCAGTCGACTGGCTCCGTAGAGACTGCATCCGAGTGCGGAAGCAGTGATCGAGCGGCGGAAATCTTGATGGTCGACGGGCCCCACAGCCCTCCTGGCTTCGCCCGTGGTGGTGGAGCAGGTGACGGCGGCGACCCTGCACGAGGCTACGAAGAGTACCAGCCCGAGCCACTCGACTCTCTGCAAAGAGAAGAACTTCGCCGCAGGAACGAGGATCCCCTGCGTATTCCCATCACAGGAGAAACCCCCGAGGCTCGTGCCTTGGAGGAGGCGCGTCTGGCCAATTTGGCCGAGCGCACTCGACTGGAGAACCTTCAGCGAGCACTCGACGAGCGCGCGCGGCAACGAGTTCCCGACACCAGTCGACGTCAACTCTTCCCGCCGACTCAGGTATATCGAACCCCAATTCAAAATTTAGCAGCTGCGACCCGTATAGCAGAGTCCATCCAGCCTTCGCAGTCGGAAGCTGGCAGAGGTTTGCTGCAGATCAGGGATCTGCTTCGGGCAGCAGGAGATCAGAATTCAGCCGTGTCTCAGTCGCGCAACAGAATTCACAGTCGATCCGTCACTATGAATACGGTTCAGTCGGCTCACAGCCCCAGATCGCCTCCGCGGCGCGAAGGGCGTGAGAATCGGCGAGATCAATACGACGACAGACTCGACCGAGATGATAGGCGTCGAGTGCCCTATTCCCCTCCGAGGGGTGGGTCTTACGCTCCTCGGCAGCCAGATGATAGGCGTCAGTACAGTACAGGGCGTAGGGTTCCAGTTGACCCCAGAGAGCCAGGCTTCGACGCGCGATCCATTATCGTGCAAGGGTTGGTCGACCGGAACAGAGCCCATCGAGGCGCACTCGACAGAGATGTACCCACAAGCAGTCGAGTGCATGTTTCTGGTCCTGAATGTTTCAGCAGAGCTATCAGAGCCGCAGTTATTCCCCCCAATTTCAGGTTGGCAACAGGAGTCAGCAAGTTCACTGGTGAGTCTAAGCCTGAAACTTGGCTTGAAGACTACCGAGTGGCAGTTCAGATTGGTGGTGGAAACGACGAGGTGGCCATGAAGCATTTACCCCTCATGTTGGAAGGTTCTGCCAGGGCATGGTTGACTCAATTACCTCCTAGCAGCATTTACACTTGGGAAGATCTGTCCCGAGTGTTCGTCAGAACGTTTGAAGGGACTTGCAAGCGACCAGCTGGATTGACAGAGTTGCAAGTCTGCGTGCAGAAAGCTAATGAGACTCTCAGAGAGTATATTCAGAGGTGGATCACTTTGCACCACACTGTGGAAAATGTCTCTGATCATCAGGCAGTATGCGCCTTCAAAGACGGCGTCAAGAACAGAGAACTGAGTTTGAAATTTGGTTGAACCGGTGACATGACCTTGAGTCGGATGATGGAGATTGCTACCAAGTACACCAATGGCGAAGAAGAAGACCGACTCCGAAGCAGCAAGCACAAGCCGAGTCAGTCGGAAAAGGGAAACACCAGTCGGAAACAGAAGCGGAAGGCTGAACCGGCAGCTCCTGGAGAGGCTCTGGCCGTGACTCAAGGAAAATTTAAGGGGAAACCAAAAGGATCCTGGAACCCCAAGAAGGTAAAGGATAAAGAAGGGAACGACGTGTTGGATATGCCATGTCACATTCACACGAAGAAAGACGAAGAGGGGAATATCATTTACCCAAAGCACACCACTCGCCAATGTCGACTCCTGATCCAGCAGTTTCAGGGAAAACAGTCTAAGGACAAGGAGAAGGAGTCGGACAAGGCCGAAGACAAAGAGGACAGTGAGGGAGGATATCCGCATATCAACTCCACTCTGATGATCTTTGCAGATGTGGAAAGCAGAAGTCGACTGAAAGTGATTAACCGAGAGGTGAACATGGTTGCCCCAGCAAAGGCAAATTATCTGAAGTGGTCTCAAACACCCATCACATTCGACCAATCTAATCACCCGACTCATATTGCCACCCCTGGGAGGCAAGCTTTGGTGGTCGATCCAGTTGTCGAAGGCACTCGACTGACAAAGGTGCTGATGGATGGTGGAAGTGGGCTGAACTTATTGTATGCTGACACATTGAAAGGTATGGGCATTCCGATGTCCCGACTGAGCACTAGTAACATGAGCTTCCATGGAGTTATACCAGGGAAGAAGGCCGAGTCACTCGGCCAGATAGCTTTGGACGTGGTGTTTGGTGATTCGAAGCATTTTCGCAAAGAAAAGTTGACGTTTGAGGTCGTGGATTTTCAGAGTGCATATCATGCCATTTTGGGGAGACCAGCCTATGCACGGTTCATGGCTCGACCATGTTACGTGTACCTCAAATTGAAGATGCCCGGTCCCAAAGGTGTGATCACTGTCACCAGTGATAGGAAAAAGGCAGAAGAGTGCTTTCAGAAGGGCTCCAAGATTGCCGATTCCCAGGTGACAGCAGTCGAGTTCGAAGAATACAAGCAAAACGCAGATCCGAGTGACTTGCTGCGATCCAAGAAGCCCGCCACAGAGTCTGCATTCCAGTCGTCCGGTGAGACGAAGCCTGTTCACATTCACCCGACCGACCCCGAAGCAGCTCCGACCCGCATATCCACGACACTCGACCCAAAATAGGAAGAAGCGCTCATCCAGTTCCTCCGTGAGAACTGGGACATTTTTGCATGGAAGCCCGCTGACATGCCAGGTGTTCCCAGGGGACTGGCTGAGCATCGCCTAAGAGTCGACTCGTCTGCAAAACCAGTCAAAGAGCATCTTCGGCGGTCCGCCGTCCAGAAGAGAAAGGCCATCGGCGAAGAAGTGGCTCGACTGTTGGCGGCAGGATTTATCCGAGAGATATACCACTCCGAGTGGCTCGCTAATGTCGTCATGGTTCCTAAGAAGGACAAGTCGCTCTGAATGTGCATTGATTTCAAGCACATCAACCGGGCCTGCCCGAAAGATCACTTTCCTCTCCCTCGCATAGATCAAATTGTTGACTCGACAGCGGAATGCGAGAGGTTGTCTTTTTTAGATGCTTACTCCGGGTACCACCAGATCCGTCTGTACGGGCCCGATGAGGTAAAAACAGCTTTCATCACTCCATTCGGGTGCTTCTGCTATATCACCATGCCATTCGGCCTCAAGAATGCCGGAGCCACATTTATGCGAATGATTCAGAAGTGTCTACTCACTCAAATCAGTCGGAATGTGGAAGCTTATATGGATGATATTGTTGTCAAGTCACGAAAAGGTTCCGACCTGCTCGCTGACCTCGCCGAAACATTTGCCAACCTCAGAAGGTATGATATCAAGCTCAATCCATCAAAGTGCACATTTGGAGTTCCTGGTGGCAAGTTACTCGGTTTTCTTGTTTCCGAACGGGGAATCGACGCTAACCCAGAGAAGATTGGCACTATTCTCCGAATGAAACGCCCTGTGCGAGTGCATGATGTCCAGAAGCTTACTGGATGCTTGGCCGCATTAAGTCGATTCATCTCACGACTCGGTGAAAAGGCACTGCCTCTTTACCGACTGATGAAGAAGGCTGACAAGTTCGAGTGGACTCCAGAAGCTGATGCAGCGTTTGCCGAGATAAAAGCTCTGCTCTCCACCCAGCCGGTGCTTGCTGCTCCAATCAGCAAAGAGCCTCTGTTGCTCTACATCGCAGCCACAGGACAAGTCGTCAGTACTGTGCTAACGGTCGAGCGGGAAGAAGAAGGAAAAGCTCTCAAAGTTCAGCGCCCAGTGTATTATTTGTCTGAAGTCTTGACTCCATCCAAGCAGAGATATCCTCATTATCAGAAACTTGTGTATGGAATATACATGACCACAAAGAAGGTTGCTCATTATTTCTCTGACCATTCCATCACAGTCGTCAGCGACGCTCCACTATTAGAGATTTTGCACAACAGAGATGCAACTGGTCGAGTGGCCAAATGGGCGATTGAACTTCTTCCCCTTGATATCAAGTTTGAGGCAAAGAAAGCCATTAAGTCCCAGGCGATAGCAGATTTCCTCGCCGAGTGGATTGAACAACAGCAGCCGACTGAAGTTCACTCGGAGCATTGGACCATGTTTTTTGATGGCTCTAAGATGTTGAATGGTTCCGGTGCTGGGGTTGTCTTGGTTTCCCCCAGAGGAGATAAACTCAGATATGTGCTCCAGATTCACTTTGATTCCTCCAACAATGAGGCAGAATATGAGGCCCTCCTATATGGGTTGCGCATGGCCATTTCACTCGGTGTCCGTCGCCTAATGGTCTATGGCGACTCGGATTTAGTGGTCAATCAGGTGATGAAAGAGTGGGACGTGAGAAGCCCAGCCATGACTGGATACTGCAGCGCAGTGAGGAAGCTGGAAAAGAAGTTCGAGGGGTTGGAGCTCCATCATATACCCCGACTGAAAAATCAAGCAGCTGATGATCTAGCAAAGATAGGTTCCAAGAGAGAAGCCATTCCGAGTGGTGTGTTCTTGGAGCATATACACACTCCGTCAGTCAAAGAAGATCCTTTCACCGAAGAAACTCCGTAGCCCAAGAGCGCCACAGATCCGACTGAAGTTGAAGTCCCAGCGGTGGTCGACTTGATCATGGAGGTTTTGGTGGTCATTCCTGACTGGACAATTCCGTATGTCGCATATATCTTGAGGAAAGAGCTTCCGGAGGATGAGGAAGAGGCTCGACAGATCCTTCGTCGATCTAAGGCCTTTACTGTAATCAAAGGACAATTATACAGAGAAAGCGCGACTGGAGTCGGTCAGAAGTGCATAACGCCAGAAGAAGGTCGACTCATCCTCAATGATATTCACTCGGGGACCTGTGGTCATCATGCGTCCTCTCGGACCATCGTGGCCAAAGCATACCGAGCCGGATTTTACTGGCCCAAGGCGAACGAGATGGCAAAAGAGATAGTGGATAAGTGCGAGGGATGTCAGTTCTACTCAAATATGTCGCACAAGCCTGCGTCAGCTTTGAAGACCATCCCACTCGTCTGGCCTTTTGCAGTTTGGGGGCTGGACATGGTCGGTCCTTTGAAAACAGGACGAAGCGGTTTCACGCATGTACTGGTGGCAGTCGACAAGTTCACCAAGTGGATCGAGGCTAAACCAATCAAGAGCCTTGACACCGGTACCGCTGTTAGCTTCATCAGGGAACTAATATTCAGATATGGAGTCCCGCACAGCATCATTACGGATAATGGGTCGAACTTTGACTCAGAGGAATTCAGAGCTTTCTGTAACTCCCAGGGCACACGGGTCGACTACGCTTCGGTCGCCCATCCGCAGTCGAATGGACAAGCAGAACGAGCTAATGGACTGATTCTTAAGGGATTGAAGCCTCGACTGATGCGTGATCTCAAACACGTGGCTGGAGCTTGGGTCGATGAACTTCCCTCTGTACTCTAGGGACTGCGGACTACACCTAATCGGTCGACCGGAAGAACTCCATTCTTCTTGGTCTACGGAGCCGAAGCGGTCTTACCAAGTGATCTTCTGCATAATGCTCCCCGAGTCGAAATCTACAACGAAGCAGAAGATGAACAAGCGCGGCAGGACGTAGTCGACCTTTTAGAGGAAGAAAGGGAGATGGCTCTGATCCGGTCGACCATCTACCAACAAGATCTGCGCCGTTTCCACGCCCGAAATGTGAGAGGTCGAGCCTTCCAGGAAGGAGATTTGGTTCTCCGAGTGGATCAGCACAAACCACACAAGCTTGCTCCTTCTTGGGAAGGCCCCTTCATAGTCACCAAGGTCCTCCACAATGGGGCGTACCGTCTTTACAACGTCGAGCATAATTTCGACGAGCCCCGAGCTTGGAACGCGGAGCTACTCCGCCCATTCTACACTTAAGTTTTATCATTCGGATGAGTTGCAATAAAGTACTTTTGTAGTTCATGGACCTCAAAATAATAGTGTCATAGTTCCTCCATAATATCTTCACTCTTTATTTTTGTCCAATGAAATTCCCCTCAGTGGGTGACTTAGCTGCGAATCCGTTTCGCCTAAGTTTGTAAAAATCCTACCGAGTGGTGAGCCAGACTCCCACTCGGAGGCTTAGATGCGAATCCGTTTCGCCTAAGTCATCAAAATCCTACCGAGTGGTAAGCCAGCCTTCCACTCGGGGGCTTAGCTGCAGCCTCGTGCTCGCCTAAGTTATAAAAATCCTACCGAGTGAAGAGCAACCCTCCCACTCGGAGGCTTAGCTGCAGTCCAAGCACTCGCCTAAGTTATAAAAATCCTACCGTGTGAAGAGCAACCCTCTCATTCGGGGGCTTAGCTGCAGTCCAAGCACTCACCTAAGTTATAAAAATCCTACCGAGTGAAGAGCAACCCTCTCACTCGGAGGCTTAGCTGCAGCCTCGTGCTCGCCTAAGTTATAAAAATCCTACCGAGTGAAGAGCAACCCTCTCACTCGGGGGCTTAG
>NC_041392.1:192176678-192266397 GCF_002162155.2 Triticum dicoccoides
CTCGTGTTCGCCTAAGTTATAAAAATCCTACCGAGTGAAGAGCAACCCTCTCACTCGGGGGCTTAGCTGCAGTCCAAGCACTCGCCTAAGTTGTAAAAATCCTACCGAGTGAAGAGCAACCCTCTCACTCGGAGGCTTAGCTGCAGTCCAAGCACTCGCCTAAGTTGTAAAAATCCTACCGAGTGAAGAGCAACCCTCTCACTCGGAGGCTTAGCTGCAGTCCAAGCACTCGCTTAAGTTATAAAAATTCCACCGAGTGAAGAGCAACCCTCTCACTCGGGGGCTTAGCTGCAGCCATGTGCTCACCTAAGTTATAAAAATCCTACCGAGTGGTAAGCCTGACTTCCACTCGGAGGTTTAGCCGTGGCCCAGTGCTCGCCTAAGTGGACCGCAGGATAAGTCGATTGCAATAAAGGCGCCTTGCTTTGAACCTGCAAAAGACATTTCGAGCCGAAGGCAATCGTATTCAAGCACCAAATTCAAGTTTGAATCAGCATCTAAAGGAACCGAAAGTGCTCAGGCATCAAGCCCGTTAAGGTTTGTCGGTTACAATTCCACTCGGCATACCGAGGCAAATTTAAAAGTATCGAGCCAGAAGAAGTTTTTTACCCCTCCTGTGGAGGGCTGGAAGGTGCAACGAATTCATCAAGGTCAATTCCGTCGGCGATCCGAGTGGCAGCTGCAAGGAAAGTTTCCATAAAGGACCTGAAGTCGTGCTTCTTGGTATTGGCCACCCGAAGGGCCGCCAGCTTCTCTTCTCGCGCATCTTTGCAGTGGACTCGGGCCAGACACAGAGCGACATCTGCACCACACCGAGCCGAGGACTTCTTCCACTCCTGCACTCGACCAGGGATTGTGTTCAAGCGGGCCATCAGCGACTCAAGGTCATTCTGAAGTGTCTCCTCAGGCCAGAGCGTCGAGTCGATGCGAGATGTGGCGGCCTTCAGCCTTGCGAGATAGTCCACGACAGCTGCAACACGAGACTCCAGTCGGAAAACATCCATGGCAACTTCGTCGTTCACCGGAGAATTGACGGGGTCGAGGTTTGGCTCCAGTCGGCTGGTTTCTTCTTCAAAGTTTTGACAAAATTCTGCAAGGATGATCACTAAGTCAAGGGGATAGTCGAATGGAAAAAGCCACAATTGGAAATATTTGCCAAACATGGAGGTTTACCTTCAAGCATAAGAAACAGCTTCTTGGCAAGGCCACTCAGGAAGGCCTCCAGTTTAGTTTTCTTCTCAGTCAATTTGCTGACTTGGTCTGTCAGGGCAGCTTTATCAGTTTTCAGTCGACTGACCTCCTTGTTGGCAATCCCAAGAGCAGCTTTCAGATTGGTATTGTCTTGTTCGAGCTTGCTGACTGAAGCTAACTTCTCGTCAGCAAGCTTGATCTTCTCAGCTAGCTCAAGGTCTTTCTTCTGCTGGGCCTCCCTTACCTTACCTGCAAGTTACAGCAAGATCAGATTTTGAAACAAGCAAGGGGAAAAGCAGTCGTCAGGGTGTCACCAAACATACCTTCGGTCTCCTCCTTTGCCTTTGTCAGCTTCTCCTGAACCAGCTTCAAGCTCAGCTCGACTTGAGTATGTTTTTGTTCCAGCTCTGAGTAGCGAGCCACAAGATCACAGGAGTTCTGCGAAGAACCAATCGACTAAATGTCAAATATAATTCACTTCCGAGTGAAAAAGGGAAAAACACACGTTTCTAAGACTATAGCCAAATACAAGTATTCGACCGTAGTCTCGGGGACTACACCCAGTGGGTGCACTAAGCGTGCCCCCACTAATCCCGATGAAGACAAAGTCGACCAGTCGACCTCAAAAAAAAAAAGAGATGCATTCTCTAAGACTGTGATCAACTGCAAGCAGTCGACCACAGTCTCGGGGACTACACCCAGTGGGTGCACTCAGCGTGCCCCCACCGGTTTGTGAAATCCAGTCGACCAGTCGACTGACAGAAAGATTGACATCATAAAGCCTAAGGCTGACTGCCAGCAGTCGACCTTAGCCTTGGGGACTACACCCAGTGGGTGCACTCAGCGTGCCCCCACCGGTTTGTGAAATCCAGTCGACCAGTCGACTGACAGAAAGATTGACATCATAAAGCCTAAGGCCGACTGCCAGCAGTCGACCTTAGCCTTGGGGACTACACCCAGCGGGTGCACTCAGCGTGCCCCCGCTAACACGGAGTTTATTCGACACACCCAGTGGGTGACTACTATAAATTCCGGAAAAGAAAAGTTTTTGGTAGCATATCCAACAGAACAAACAGTGGTCGACTGACCTGGACATTGCTTTGGAGGGCAGAACTGGCGTCATAAGCTGCCTGGCTCGCATCCCGGATGGTCTTCAGCTGCTCCATCATGAGTCCTACCTGGCGTATTGCCTCCTTCGCTGCGCCAGCTTGGTCCTCTGGGACGTGGTGCGTCGTGAAGAGGGAGGGCTGCTGAGCACTCGTCAGCGGATTTGCGAAGGACACCGTGTGTCGAGTGGTGTTCTCTTCCTCCACAGTCAGAATCTCAGGCGCCGTCACATCCTGAGGCACCTTACTGGCGGACGCTTTCCGACTCCTCCTGCGTGTCAGTGGTTCTTCATCCTCGTCGTCGTCAGGGAGATTGATAACAGTGTTGGGTGGAGCTGCGGAGAAGAATCAGGATCAGAGATCGCGAGTCAGTCGACTAAGAACGGTATTAAGAATACAGTACCTGAGTTCGAAGTTGCTGCATCCTCCATCTCGTGGTCGTCAGCCCGAGCTGAGGTTTCAGAAGTAGCAGCGCTGCAACTCCAAAGGATCAGTCGACTAACTTCAGCGTCGACCAGAGATAAAGTTCACACAAAATGAGAAGACTCAAACGACACAATTACCCTGATATGATGGGGATGGACACCTTCATTTTCGGCAGGAGCTTGGTCGGCTTTGGCGGAGCCCCCCTAGGCTGCTTCGGCGCCTTTTCAGTCGGCGCTGGAGAAGTGGTCCTAGGGCGCTTGGTCGACTGCGTCGCAACCCCCTTGCCACGTTCACTCGAAGGGTCGTGGACGAGCTTCAACCGCCTTTCCGAGCGCGGTGGCACGACCTCCTCCTCTTCCTCCTCGTCTTCGGCGTCATCATCATCGCCGTCGTCATCATCATCGTCGTCGTCGTCCCCTGCAACGTCCGAGTCCCATTCCTCCTCGTCCTGGCTCTCGCCCCCGCTCGCCTCACCTTCCTCAGTCGGAGTTTGTGCCCCATTGGGCATCGAGTACAGCTCGGTGAGGGCCTAGCAGATATCAAGACAATTATCAGTCGACCAGTCGGCAGAGTAGACAGAGATGAATGCGACAAGAATGCAGTGGAGAGCAGGACAAGTGTACCTTATTCGGATCACTATTGTGGTCGAGTGGAGGAATCCTTCTGGCTCCGCGTGGGTTGTCCTTGTTTCCGGTGACGGCTACCATCCATCTTTCCAGAGTGACATCGTCGACTGCTTCTGGATGGACTCTAGTCTCGTCTTCGGTCCCACAGTACAACCACATGCAGTGGCTCCGGGACTGGAGGGGCTGGATGCGACGCCTGAGGAAAACCTCCAGGAGATCCATGCCCGTCACTCCCTCCCGAACCAACTGCACCACGCACTCCATCAACATCTTCACGTCAGCTTTCTCCTCCGGAATCAGCTTCAGAGGGGAAGGCTTGCTCACTCGGTCCATGGTGAACGGAGGGAGTCCACTCGACTGCCCTGGCGTCGACTGGACCTGGCAGTAGAACCAAGTCGACTGCCAGCCTCTGACGGACTCGGGAAAGGTCATGGGCGGGAAGGTGCTCTTATTCCTCACCTGAATCCCCAGGCCTCCGCACATTTGGACGACTCGGGTTCTCTCATCACCTGGGCTCGCCTTCTTCACGGACTGAGATCGACACGTGAATATATGTTTGAACAAGCCCCAGTGCGGTCGACAGCCCAAGAAACCCTCACACATGGACACGAACGCGGCAAGATAGGCAATGGAGTTTGGGGTAAAGTGGTGGAGCTGCGCTCCGAAGAAGTTCAGAAAGCCACGAAAGAAAACACTCGGCGGCAAGGAAAACCCACGATCCACATGGGTGGCCAAAAGCACACACTCACCCTCTTCTGGCTGAGGCTGCCACTCCTTCCCCGGAAGCCTCGCAGCTCCATGGGGGATCAAGCCCTCGTTGGCCATGTCGAGAATGTCATTCTCAGTGATGGTCGACTGGATCCAGTCTCCTTGGACCCAGCCTTTCGGCAGGCGGGATCTGGACGAGGACCCCCCGCGGCTAGTGGATCTCCCCTTCGCCTTCTCCGACGCCGACGCCTTCTTTGCACGCTCCAGCGTCGCCGTCTTCTCCTTGGCCATAGTCGCCGGCGAGATGCCCGAAGGGAAGTGGTGCAGGGGCGAGAGCGAGCACGTTGAGCAGGGAGGAAGGAAGCAGAGAGAGGGAGAGAATGCTAAGGCGCAGCACAGAAATCCTCGCCGGGCACATTTATAAGGTCCCTTCCGAGTGGATGACAGGTGGGCCCGGTCGATCTAATCATATCTGGAACAGTTATGCAGACGGGATACATGGCGAAAAAGGCGGCGCGGAGATCGAGGCGTCCATGCCCCGTCCCATCCGAATGCCGCGGTCCGCCCCGCTTCGCGCGCGCCCCCAAATTTCGCATCCCGCGGAATCCGCGAGCAACAAATCAGTCTGTCAGGCGCGGTGTTTCCGGCGATCCGTCGCTCGGAGATCGTCGAAGCCTGAAAGATCACTCGACGCAAAAACAGAATGGATCAAGTCGACTGAAGGCAAGTTGTTTCCCGTCGACGAAGGGATTCTTTGGTCCAGAACAGCGCACAACCGGAGCGCAAAGGTTAATCGGAAACGACATCAACTCCTTCTTCACTCGAAGCCTCAATCCATTCGGGGGCTAATGATGGGGTTATGTACCTAGGGTAGGGTCATGGACCTGATCCAAGTAACTTACCCCAGGACATCCTTAGAAGAGGTCGCCTTCCAGTCGACCAACGAGGATTCACTCGACTGGCCTGAAGGACTCGACCACGAAGACTCGCTCGACCACCAGGAGGTCAAGAGGCACTCTGCACTGCAACGGCCTGTAATCAAGTAGACTTTATGATAGTAAAGGCCTTTATGTGGGGCGTTACCAGTAACGCCCCAGACTTAACTCATCTTAAACCCTCTCCTACGTGGGCTAGCTGGGGTCCTGGCGCACTCTATATAAGCCACCCCCCTCCACGGGCAGAAGGGTTCGGCACCTTGTAGTTCATACACTCATAATCCACCCGACCGCCTCCGGGCTCCGAGACGTAGGGTTGTTACTTCTTCCGAGAAGGGCCTGAACTCGTACATCCTTTGTGCTTACAACCTCTCCATAGCTAGGACCTTGCCTCTCCATACCTACCCCCCACTCTACTGTCAGGCTTAGAACCACGACAATGGGCCGGACTGATGGGCTATGAAGATATGAAGACCGAAGACTGTACCCGTGTCCGGATAGGACTCTCCTTGGCGTGGAAGGCAAGCTTGGCGTCGAATATGTAGGTTCCTTTCTTTGTAACCGACCTTATGTAACCCTAGATCCTCCCGGTGTCTATATAAACTGGAGGACTTAGTCTGGATAGAGGATATTCATTATCATAGCCATACACACTAGACCTCTAGGGTTTTAGCCATTACGATCTCGAGGTAGATCAACTCTTGTAACACTCATATTCATCAATATCAATCAAGCAGGACGTAGGGTATTATCTCCATAGAGAGGGCCCGAATCTGGGTAAACATCGTGTCCCTTGTCTCCTGTTACCATCGACCTTAGACGCACAGTTCGGGACCCCCTACCCGAGATCCGCCGGTTTTGACACCGACATTGGTGCTTTCATTGAGAGTTCCACTGTGCTATCGCTAAAAGGTTTGATGGTCCCTTCAATCGTCCATAATGACGCTGTCCAAGGAGAAACTTTCCTCCCCGGACAGATCTTCGTGTTCGGCGGCTTCACACTGCGGGCCAATTCACTTGGCCATCTAGAGCAGATCGAAAGCTACGCCCCTGGCCATCAGGTCAGATTTGGGAGCTTGAATTACGTTGCGGACACCCGTGGAGACTTGATCTTCGCTGAATTCGAGACCGCGGTAGCTGCTCCAAAATGTTTTACTTTCTGCTGCTATACTCCTAGAATTGCATGTGTAGGTTGATTGCTTGACTTGTGCTAAGTTGCTAAAATCTGCTAAGACTTAAAATTTGGAAAAGGATAGATTTTTTATTGGTCAAGTAGTCTAATCACCCCCTCTAGACCTACTTTTGATCCTACAAGTGGTATTAGAGCTTTGGTCTCCATTTGCCTTGATTTCCATAGCTTTGGTGATCATAGCCTTGGTTTCACAACCTAGGAGAGTATGGCGTATAGCGAGAGAAATTACCACCATAGAGGTCCTTACTTTGATGGAACTGATTGTGCTAGTTGGAAGCATAATATGACAATGCATATTCTTGGACATAACCCCTCCATTTGGGCTATTGTGTGTATTGGATTGCAAGGTGAATTCTTCGATGGAAGATAATCGAATCATGAAGCAACCGCAGAAGAATTGAAGATGTTGCAATACAATGCTCAAGCTTGCGATATCCTCTTCAAAGGATTGTGCCCCAAAGAATTCAACAAAATCAGCCATCTTGAGAATGCAAAGGAAATTTGGGATACTTTGTTGATATGCACGAAGGTACCGAGTCCGTCAAGGAATCCAAATTGGATGTACTTCAAATTAACTTGGCAAGTTCAAAATGAAGGATGGTGAAGGTGCCGCTGAAATGTACTATAGGCTTGCTCTCATCACAAAGGAGATTGTCGGCTTAGGAAGTGAAGAAATGACTGACCGATTCATCATCAAGAAGATCCTAAGAGCCTTGGATGGAAAATATGATACCATGTGCACTTTGATCCAAATGATGCCCAATTACAAAGATCTCAAGCCAACTGAAGTCATTGGTAGAATTGTTGCTCATGAGATGTCACTCAAGGATAAGTAAGAGCTTCACAACAAATCTAGTGGTGCTTACAAAGCTTCATGTGATGCTCCTACAACATCAAGTGAGAAACAAGTCTTTAATGAAGAATTGATCCTAATGGTGAAGAACTTCAACAAGTTCTACAAGAGTAGAAGCAAAGAAAGAATTTCAAGTCAAGGTCCTACAATGACAAGATATCTTCTAGTCGTGATCGCAATTGTGGAAGACCCAAACACTAATCTAGTGAGTGTATGGCTCCCTACAAGAGAAGAGAAGACTCACCTAAAAGGAGAAGCAAAACAGAGGAATCACCACCAAGAGAGAGAAGGAGTAGAGACGATCGTTATGAATGAAGACCCTCTCGCAGAAGCAAGGATTCAGAAAGGAAGGACAAATCATCAAAGAGCTACACAAGACGAAGACATCAAGCTCATGTTGGTGAGTGGGTATCCGGCTCCAACTCCGACAACTACTCCGAGAGAAGCTATCACTCCGACTCCGAATATACTCAAGATGAAGGTGTTGCCGGTCTTGCACTTGTGTCAACCAACTCCTACGACATATTTGATTCACCAAATGAAGGGATTGGAAGATGCTTCATGGCTAAAGGCCCCATGGTATCACACCCCGAGTATGTTGATTTCAATAGTGATGAAGATGATTTGGTAGGTGATGATGATTTACTTGTTGACAACTCTAGTAATGAAAACTATGATGAAATCTATACCTATACTAATTCTTGACTTCCCGTAAATTCCCATGTTAATCAGATTTTACGAGCCGTTCATCTGGTGGGACCGAGTTATTACGGTGTAGATACGATCATAAAATCCTCAGCTAGAAAAAAAACTTCACGTCCTTTCTTGGTTGTCAAAAATAAAGAAAAAAACTAATCTCAACTGTACCTAAAAAGCTTCGCGTCCTTCCACCAAAAAAAGAAAAAAAATCCAATCTCAATTGTTCGCAAAAGAGCCTCACGTGAATCAGAGTCCTGATCTATTTGCCCTAGCCTCCACGATCGTCTACTCAAAACAATCGCCTCAGCCTAAACCCAAAAAAAACAATCTCAATTGTACGCAAAAGAGCCTCACGTGAATCAGAGTCCTGATCTATTTTCCCTAGCCTCCACGATCGTCTACTCAAAAAAATCGCCTCAGCCTAAAACCCGATCGAGAGCTCTTGGCCGAGGTCTCCCTCGCCCCTTCCATGTGCTGTCGCATCCTGCCACAGGCTCGCCATGGTCCTGGTCGTGGTCTCCATCACATAACCTCCGTGCGTTCTCATCCTGCAAGCATCTCTCTCTCTCTCTCTCTCTCTCTCTCTCTCTCTCTCTGCGTTGCAGATGATGAAGAAAATGCAGTGAGTTAGATCCAGTGGCAAATTTGAGAAAAGCGAGATTTCAATGAAGGTGATGAACATCATCTACTGATTATATAATTTGGTGAAACACACATTATACAAAATTGGTATGCAGTGTGGCGATTCTAACATTGTTTAGCCTATCGATCCAGGGTGCATGTGGGAAGCTCTTCTTGGTCTGGTGGTGGATTAAGCGTGTGAAGAAACTTTTGATCTAAGGTAGTATAATATTTTATTATTTTATTACAGTGTGTTTTAGTATGCACCGCTGTAAGCTATTTGTTTGCTGGTATCGTTCATCAATGGACGATTGTGGTTCATTAACTAATTAGATAGGCAAGTCAATAGATTTTGTCATTGTTCATGTTACATGCAATAGATTTTGCATGCAGGAAGAAACTTTTAAGCTTTTATCCACGAAAGCCACCAGATCACAAAATTGGAGGGATTCTAATTAACCTTTCTGAATGCCTGAGACTGAATCAAAGCAGAACAATGGCAACCCCATCATGAAAAATAGGCTCATGCATGCATCATATATCTCATCAGGCCACCGTCTTGCCAACTTTGCATTGCCTAATACATCAAGGTTAGAATTGCCTATCGTATCTCGAATTGTTTTTCTGACTGATAGGGTACTGAATTTTGTATTGCTAATAAGTAACAATTGAACTTAATATAAGTCCATACACTATATATATATATATATATATATATATATAAGTGTTTAGTTTTTGAGAGTAGACGGATATGTTAAACATGTATTGTTTGCTATTTTGCAGCATATAATCATATTATTTGCCCAGTAACCCAAACCTATGTAAACGTATGAAAACAAGTCCATGGTAGTCAAACCCAATACACCTCGGGTACCCCAACTGACTGCAGCCGAATTCCAGGGTGCCATGTTATAAAGGTCAATCTTACATACAAGCGACAAAACTAAGTGTGCACCCAACAATAGTCTACATTTAGGAAAGATAGTTATTTTATGGAACATGAACATGATAAAGTTTATTATTAATGCCATGTCACTGAATCGCCGAATTGGCCGAGTTTCCAGCATACTCGGCAAAGCCTAGAAACAACTTGGCATTGTCTTTGCCGAACTCTGTTCTCAGCAAACAGTCACTTGGTTGGGTGGACGTGGGCAATCATTAACTTTGCCAAGGTCTTATTATCAGGCACTTGACAAACATTTAAATAACCATTGCCATGTTTCAAAAAAGGAGAACTCTGCAAACTACCACGTTAGGAATAACATGCATATTGATTTTTTGGTACGACATATATGCGGTGCAGATACTGGATACGAGGTATGTGCATCGGTTTGTTCGGTTAGATAAATAAGATATCAGGTAAATATTGTATTAGTATTTTGCTACATAAGGATTCATATTTTATTTTGGTTTCATTATATACCAAATTATTTCAGTAAGGTTTTTGTATATACCTTATTAACCAAACTGCATGTGAATTCAAAATAGGGACCGGAAAAGTATACTTTTGTCTATATGTTAATATATTAGCATTTTACTTTTAGGAAATGACTAATATAAGGAAAGCGGACATGTTTAGATCAATACATTATGATGTGATGGAAGCAAAGCGGATGCACCGAAGTGCAACCATCTCAACATGTACAGAAGCTCTACCGAATGACCATTTTGTCTATGCATGATTTTTTTTATCAGGTATAGACAAGGCTTTTGTCTTTTAATGAGAAATTTTTTGAACAAGATATACAGTATGAACAAATGGTCGCTGATGCGCGCATCTATTCCTTTTCTCTATAAAATGATCAAAAGATGGAACTGTTCCAATAGAAATTTGGGAATTCCCAATTTCATTAATCCCAGTAAATGAAATGTAGTCTCCAAACTCAACCCATTGCAGATTACTAAACTAGCCCGTGCGAATGCACAGGTTGTAGACTAGTTGCTATTAATCATGCTAATCAAGATAAAATGAATGACGATGATAAGAAGGAGATTGAGCGTCTAACTAAAAAACTAAACACTCTTAAGTTAGCTCATGAAACTACCTTAGAGGATCATCAAGAGCTTTTAAGAACTCATGAAAAGCTATGCTTTGAAAAGCTCAATCTAGAGCAAGAGCATGGGTTCTTAAAAACAATCAATGATGATCTTCGTAAGAAAATTTCTTCTTACATTGCCAATCATTTACTCTTGTCTACTTATATGCCACAAGTAAAATCTAGTAACAAGACCAAGAAAGATTCTTCTTCTACTAGTAACAATAATCATGTTAAATCCAATATTGTTGCTTCCAGTAGTTCTCTTGATTCCACTAATAATTCTCTTAGCCAAGTTACACTTGAGAAAGAAAATAGCTTATTGAAGGGAATTATAGAGAAAGGTGTTTACAAGAGCCTTGCCAGAAGTAAGCAATTTGAGGAAATTGCACGCAAGCAAGGAAGGCACCGGAAGAATCAAGGTGTTGGTTTTGAATGCAAGTTCAATGCCAATGGAGTTAAGTGGGAAGAAGATTAATACCCCAAGAGAAGTTTGTTCCTCAACAAGAGAAGTATGATCCCACTTCTTTCAAGGGAACACAAGCTCAAGATGATCTTCCACCACAAGACCACAAGCTAAAAGGCAAGGACAAGCTTCAAGAGGAGATTGATGCATTTGAAGAAGCTCCTAAGGCCTTGGTCAAGTGGGTTCCCAAGACTACATCAAGTTATACTTCATCAAGTACGACTATAACTCCAAGAATTCCCATCAAGATGATGTGGATCCCGAAGAAGAACTAGAGAGTTCTTGAGGGTGACTTCACCAACATATTTCACTCATATTCATTTTGGCAAGACAAGTGCAAACAACTTCCACATCCTGCACTAGTTCAAGAAGTCACAAACCCTCTTATTGGTAAGACAAGGGACAAGGTAACCTAATGCTTTCATGGACAACATCATGTGTGAATTTCACTCTATGTCTATGGATATCCTTGTGTGTTCCTTGTGGGACTAACCCATGTAGGTATTGAAAGTGCAGCTCACTCCAATGGATTGCTCCAAATGATCTACATTAACATTGAGCATCTACATATCCAACACCTACAAGAAGTCATCATCGAGAAAACCCAAGGTTAGTTCATCCCTCTTAGGGGGGATATCACATCTAGGGGGAGCATTGCTCTAAGAATTGAGCTAAAGGAACTCTAATGATGTGAACACAACAATGCTTTATGTAGAAGTGGTAGCCCCACTTGTGCTTAAACGATGAGTATGACCTACGATCAAATGTTCTCGTTTGACTCCTTAGTCAATATACTCATATATGGATGACCTAGTCATCGCCAATTGCTTGATAGATGCTAGAGTGTTTGTGCATGCTTTGCCACATATTTCATTTGCTATCTTATTGTGTGAGCATGTTGGTTGCATATTTTTCTCATTCGAGGACATCCATTTGTTGCTTTGGTTGCTTTGGTTTTTCTTTTTCCCAAATGGATGGACAAGAATGCCTAAGTACTCCCTCTAGCTATCTATGCTTTTCTCATCTCAAACTCTATTCATGCTAAATCACAAAGTTTGATCAAGTCGAATTCGGACCCTCCGAGTGAGGAGCACTCAGAGCCACCGATCCGTCAAGGGCTTAACTTCCAAAACCTCACAATGACATCTCGGTTTGACCAATGCAATCCCTTCGGTCTGTAACATCCCAAAATTCTAAATTTTGAAATGTTACATTAAGTAAAGTATTATGATTGTTTGTTTGATTGTTGTGTGACTGATTGTGTGAAACTGAGTGGAAATTGAAACTTTTTGGAAGTTGAATGAGGGAATAAAAGGACTTTCCCAAAACTTTCATCTTGCATTTTGATCTCCCTGGGTTCAAATTCATTACAAAACCCTAGAGTGAAGATAATATGACTTCTTCCATTTAAAGAAATGAAAAGGGGTTCGAAAATGATTTGAATTTCCATTTGAAATATTTTAAATTTAGAAACTTTAAGCAACTCAATGAGTTCATGAGGGAAGATAAAATGACTTCTTCATATTTGAAGAAAGAGAGTTGGAAGTTTCAAAGAAATAGATTGGAAGTCACTTTGAAGTTATTTGAAACTCATTTTCCATTTGAAGTTGTTTGAAATTCCAAATTCAAATCCAATTGGGAGTTATTTGAGTTTATATTCAAAATATTTTCTCCTAAAACTAAATAAATGGAAATAAGGGTAAAATGATTCCCTACAATAGAAAATTGGGAGAAAATAAATGTGTAATCATTTTGCTATTTAAAAAAATGATTTTTATTGATTTTAAATGCAACATTAGCACTGTTTGACTTTTATGAATTTTTATAGAATTTAGTTGAACTTGAAAAATAGTTCATCTTATTCGGGGTATTTTTCTGAACATTGTGGTATATAATATGCCTATGTAATAATTTTTTTCCTCTGTTGTAGTTTATTTTTCCTGTTTAAAAAAAGAAGAACACCGCCTGGACCGAAACACTGTTCGGCCCAGGAGCGCACGAGCCGGCCCAGACACGCTTTTGGCCAGTGGCCTGCCCCAGCGCATGGAGCGCTTCGAGCCGGGCGACCGCCCGCGCCTTCCTCTCACGCGCCCCTTCCGCGCTCACCGACAAGTGGGACCCGCCCCACCTCATCGTCTCTATCCTCGCGCCTCTTCCGCTCGGGATAAGGCTTATCCCGCCACCCTGAGCACCCCTCTCCGCGCCTATAAAAGCCTCAGAGCCCCCTCTCTCCATCCTGCCCACTTGCTCGACCTCTTGCCGCTCCTACCGCCCGCAGTTGCCGCTTGGATCTCGCCGGAGCCGAGCCGCCTCACCGTCGATTCCGTTGCCGGTGCTGCATCCTGGCCCCCATTCTCTTCATCACTCGAAAGCCCACATCCGCGCACTCTGTTTTGACATGGTGGTTTTGCCTCTAGGTCACCGGAGCCGCCGCCTGGACGACCTGCGCTCTCGCCGGAGCACGGAGCCGACGCCCTTGCCTCGCCCTTCTAGGCCACCCCACCGCCTGCTGACTACACCACCGGACCGCCAGCACCGCGCCACACCTCCCCGACCCGTTCGCTGCCGCTGAGCACCGCCGGAGACGCCGCCTCGACGGAGCCCGAGTTCGCCGGAGCACCGGAGCTCCGCCGCCTCCCTCCGCCCCGTCCGGTGCACGCCGACGCCCGCCATCATCGCCATCTGGTCGCCCGCTGTGACGCCCCGAGACCGTTGCGCCATGTGTCGTCCAGCTATTCACTGTTGTTGCCTTTGTCATTTATGTTGCATTTGCATCATGATCATCATTGTAGTGTGCATTTTTTTTCATGTGTATATTTGTGGTGGGCTTGTTACAATTGTGAACTCCTTCTCCTCATCTTCTTTGCTGTTCCATCTTGCCCTTCCATCTAAACCATCATCAAGTGCAACACCCCATGACTAGCTTCTTCCTTTCAATTCTCACACATTTATTGCAAGTGGCATTTTTCTGTCCCAGTAAAATGTTCACTTATTTTCTGTAAATCTTACACCATGCCTACACCCTCTCTGCCAAATTTCAGTTCCTTTGGAGTTGTTTTGGTAGCGTTCAAAATGGCTCAAGTTTGAATTAATTTCAAACTTGAATTATTTTTCTACCTCTAAAAATGCCCAAGGCAATTTATTCAAATTCTGCACAAATTCTGGACCCCAGGGATATACTCATATCTCTCTCAACCTTCTTCATTGTACCTGTGCTTTTCTGTCTTGTTTTCTGTTTTTTGAAGAAAAGAGAAGAAGGAAAGCAGCAGTAGCAACGCTGTAGCCCAGCACCAGCAACCCATCTCCATATCCCACCTACAGCAAGCCACCTCACTTACCCCTTCAAATCCAGCCCACCAGCACCGCTCCTCTGTTCATTGTCTTCTCCTTGTACGGCAGAACATCTAGAGCCTCCACGTCGGCAGCCGGCTTGATTTGACGGCCGGAACAGCCTCCCTACCTCCTATAAATCATGCCCCGGTGCCCTAGGGTCTCTCCTGTTTCCATTCCTCCCTCCTCCTTGTCTAGCCGCTGCAAGGCAAGCCACTCCATGCCATAGCCGTCGCCAACGCCATGCTCGAGCTCTACTCCGGCACGATCAAGCTCGACGCTGTTGTCTTCTTCCTCGGGGAGCGACGCCCGCGTCTCCTTCTTCTTCTCGACCTCGCAAGCGCCCATTCGAGCCATGGATCGACCTCCTCCTTGATGTCTTCTTCCCCTGCTTCCTCTGCTTCATGGACCCGAAGCCCCGCCAAGTCTCCGCCGCCGTTCAGTGCGCTTCCCCGCCGTCTCCATTGCGTTCCAGTTGAACCACGACGTCGCCAAAACCCGTGGTGAGCTCATGCTCCTCCCGGTCTTTGTCCCCTTGTTGATTCCGTCCACGAAGCCGGTGTTCTGTGCATATCCGAGGCCTTGATCGCCGGAAATCTTCGCAGCCTCTAATGTACCCCTACTTGCACGCTCGAGCTCGCCCACGTACACGCACCCGTAGCCCCCGCATGCATCTGCACCTGCGCGCGCACCCTGCCTGCTTGCCGCTCGCTCGCCGCGCCTTGCTCGCCTCTGCCGCACTTGCTCGCCGACGCCCGAGACGAGCACGGCCTCGTGCTCGAGCCAATCTCCCACAGCTGCTCCGCACGCACGCATCCATACCCCATTCCCGCAGCCTCCCTAGAAGGATTCCGCACCCCCGCCGGTCCTCTGAAACCACAACAGCTGTTGCTGTTGGCTCCCGTCGCCGGCGAGTCCCCGTGCGGACGCTTCAGTTTGGGTCCTGGTCGCGTTGACCATATGCTTCATCTTCCCACTGATCTCCTTTTGCATCACCAGCACATAGCTAGCCTAGTGGTTGGCGCAACCACTATCCATCCGAGTGGTTTGGGGATCGAGTCCTAGGCGCCGCAAATTTTTGCTCTGTTTTCCGCTTATTACTATGCACACACACACACTCAGCGCTCACCCGGCCCAAGTCCTCCTGGGCCGCTGCAATCCGGCCCGTGCATATTTTTTTCCAGTCTGTGTATTTTAGCATTTTCCAGTGCATGCATATTTGCAGGAAATGCCACTGTTTTGTATTGTTAATAACTAAATATGCATGCATCCAAATTAGACAAACTATATATGTAAAATGCTTAGAATTTTATCTAGTTTCACAATATGCAACTTTCATCCATGTTTGAAATGTTAAACTTGCTATTTGCATTAATTTATGTAAATGCCATGTTAAAATGATTTATTTCATAACTAAATAACCGTAGCTTCAAATTTAATAAACTTTATATGTAAATGGGGTAGAAAAATTCATATATTAACATGGTGCACTTTACTTTGCATGTTTAACAACCCTAAAATGGTGTTTAGGGCAGAACAGCATCAAACCTAATATATGCATATGGGGATATACCAGAATTGGTGTTTGTTGCTTCCGGCCTCATTTAAACTTGACTAGATAGGTAGTTTTATTTTGCGTCACCCTCTTGCCTTGTTTAACAACATTTAATATTGTTGGGTACATAAATGAGATCGAACTAAATAACTTGAATGTGGTGTTTCGTCAATATGCAACGGAATTGCATGTTGAGCTCCACTTAATTTGTAGGATTGTTTGTGCATTTTGCCATGCCATGCCTCATTAAACCGGACATGCATAATACTTGATTGTGCATCATGCCGTGTTCATGTGTTGGTTGTTTACTATGTTGTGTGCTTCTTTCCGGTGTTTGCTTCTTCGGGTTGGTTCTGGTAATGTCGCGTTTGTGAGGACCCGTTCGACTACGTCCGTTTGTCTTCTTCATGGACTCATTCTTCTTCCTAGCGGGATTTCAGGCAAGATGACCATACCCTCGAAATCACTTCTATCTTTGCTTGCTAGTTGCTTGCTCTTTTGCTATGCCTATGTTGTGATACCTACCACTTTCTTATCATGCCTCCCATATTGTTAAACCAAGTCTCTAACCCACCTTGTCCTAGCAAACCGTTGTTTGGCTATGTTACCGCTTTGCTCAGCCCCTCTTATAGCGTTGTTAGTTGCAGGTGAAGATTGAAGTTTGTTCCTTGTTGGAACATGTTTACTTGTTGGGATATCATAATATCTCTTATTTAATTAATGCATCTATATACTTGGTAAAGGGTGGAAGGCTCGGCCTTATGCCTGGTGTTTTGTTCCACTCTTGCCGCCCTAGTTTTCGTCATATCGGTGTTATGTTCCCAGATTTTGCGTTCCTCGCGCGGTTGGGTTATAATGGGAACCCCTTGACAGTTCGCTTTGAATAAAACTCCTCCAGCAATGCCCAACATTGGTTTTACCATTTGCCACCTAGCCTCTTTTTCCCCTGGGAGTCACGCTCCTGAGGGTCATCATTATTTTAACCCCCCTGGGCCAGTGCTCGTCTGAGTGTTGGTCCAAACTAGAGCCCCTTGCAGCACCACCTCGGGGAAACTCGAGGGCTGGTTTTAGTTGTACAGACTACTCATCTGAGTGTGCCCTGAGAACGAGATATGTGCAGCTCCTATCGGGATTTGTCGGCACATTCGGGCGGTGTTGCTGGACTTGTTTTACCATTGTCGAGGATGTCTTGTAACCGGGATTCCGAGTCTGATCGGGTCTTCCCACTAGAATGAATATCCTTCGTTGACCGTGAGAGCTTTTGA
This sequence comes from Triticum dicoccoides, assembly GCF_002162155.2. Classification (NCBI taxonomy): domain Eukaryota; kingdom Viridiplantae; phylum Streptophyta; class Magnoliopsida; order Poales; family Poaceae; genus Triticum; species Triticum dicoccoides. The sequence continues at coordinate 192,193,688 of NC_041392.1, forward strand.
TGGGCTAAGTTGGGACACTCCTGCAGGGTTTTGAACTTTCGAAAGCCGTGCCCATGGTTATGGGCAGATGGGAATTTGATAATGCCCGGTTGTAGAAAACCTGAAGTTGATCTTAATTAAAATGCACCAACCGTGTGTGTAACCGTGATGGTCTCTTTCTGGCGGAGTCCGGGAAGTGAACACGGTGTTGGAGTTATGCTTGACGTAGGTTGTTCTAGGATCACTTCTTGATCATAGTTGTTCGACCGTGATTTTTCCTTCTCTTCTCGCTCTCATTTGCGTATGTTAGCCACCAAATATGGTAGTCGCTTGCTGTAGCTCCACCTCATACCTTTACCTTACCCATAAGCTTAAATAGTCTTGATCACGAGGGTGCGAGATTGCTGAGTCCCCGTGACTCATAGATTCTTCCAAAACTAGTTTGCAGGTGCCGATGAGTCTGTGCAGGTGACGCAACCAAGCTCAGGAGGAGCTCGATGAAGATCTTGTCCTTTGTGTTGTTTCGTTCTAGTTGATCAGTAGTGGAGCCCAGTTGGGGTCGATCGGGGATCTGTGTAGCATTTGGGGTAGTCCTCTTTTATTTTGGTTCCGTAGTCGGACCTTGATTGTATTTGGATGATGTAATGCTTTATTCATGTAATTGTGTGAAGTGGCGATTGTAAGCCAACTATGTATCTCTTTCCCTTATGTATTACATGAGTTGTGTGAAGATTACCTCACTTGCGACATTGCTTTCAATGCGGTTATGCCTCTAAGTCGTGCTTCGACACGTGGGAGATATAGCCGCATCGAGGGCGGTACAAGTTGGTATCAGAGCCTTCCCTGACCTTAGGAGCCCCCTGCTTGATCGAATAGCTGGCGTTGTTGAGTCTAGAAAAATGTTTTGAGTCATTTAGGATTATATATATCAGAGAGTTTAGGAATTCTTTTTACTCCCCAGTCCCTTCATCGCTCTGGTAAGGCATCCTGACGTAGAGTTTTGACTCTTCTCTTCTCAAATTTTACTAAAAAAAATTTAGGATCACGCAGGTATCTTGGAATCGTTCCGATCGATTTGTGACGAGAACATTGTTCTTGGTGCCTCTTGTCATTTAGGGGTTGTGGCAGTGTCCCGGGGAGTTGAGCTCCGAGGTGTTGAATACCTGAGATTAGTTTCGCCGACATCGAAAATCTCTTTTATGCAGTTCGTTGGTGAGATAACCTCGACGCCACCCAGTACTGGGCGGGAGTTCGGGAGTATTGCCATAACTCGTATAACGGATGCTTTTCGAAGGTTGAGGTAGACGATTTCTGAAGGTTTCTTGGTTATGTGTTGAAGGATGGATACAGCTGGATGTAGGATTTGTTAGTTTGGGTGAGATATTATGCTTCCCCTGTATCCCCAACACCTGATTGCATAACCGGAAAGTTTCAGGAGTTTATAAGTGGGAATTCAAGTAGCTCTTAGGATATCTTTCCGACAGATGTATGATATGAAATTGGGGTTCGACGTCTAGTGGTCCGCCTATTCACGGTTGGTTTTACAGTGGTCTCGTTGTGTCTTAGAGAGTCCTTGGCTATGCCGACTTGGGGACGCTTCGTATGTCGTGTGCACTGCCTTGTACATGATGGTGCTGTACGATCGAACCCCTGTAGGCCCCACCACGAAAACTTCGGACGAAATCTCTATCATATGTTTGTTCCGGCTTATTCTGCAAGCCAATCCTTTGTTTTGTTTTGAGTTGTGGTATTCGAGTTGCTTCAATGTGAAGTGTTGATTCCATACCTTTCCTAAGTGGTGTTCTCATACTCCTATGTGAATACAAATCCTTCATGATAATCGAGGTTTTCATGTCAATCCTTGTCAACCGGTGTGTTTTCTCTTCAAGCGGAGCCGTTCATTTTCAATATCCGCAAGATTCAATCTCAGCTTTCTCAACGGTGTTCGTTTCATCCATCCCAAGTTGCCTTTGTTTTTTTTTCCCGCCCTCCCTCCCTTGTTTTCTTTAGGGACTCAGATTTCTTATTCAAGTATCCTTTATTGATGGGAAGCCTCTCCATTCCTTTTCCGTCAATTTTCTTATCCGGTGATGCTCATGAAGATACTAACGGAGCCTCAACTTTGTCATTCTTCATTCTTTTCTCCTCCGGTGGACTCAAATCAAGCTTTGGTGTTGATCATATCCTTTTTCCTCGTTTCAAATAACTTCTCATGCCGGTGCACCTCATATTCATTCACTTCTCGCTATTTAATTGTTCCGAAGTGCTCAAGACATCTCGAAGATTCGTGTTTTCCACTCTGCATTCATTCAAGATCTTTCGAGGTTGTTATCTCATTCAAGCCATTTAATTCAACCGGTGCAACCTCTCTTTCAAATCATTCAACGGTGTTTCTTTTGAGTGGGCCCTAACCCACAGGTCTTTTCCCAGGATCTTACCTGACTCTTCTAATTTTTCCGGAGTTATTCTCAAATTCTTTTCTAAAGTTTGACGTAAGAATGAATTATCATCAGTCAAATGTCTTTCTCCAAGATCGGTTAAATTCTTTTCATCGTTGGCTCAACCTTCTATTCTTTATCCCAGTGTCTCAACATTTCTTGGTGGTGTTTCTCATCATCATTCTCTGCATTTGAAGACCGAAGAAGAATTTTTCCTCTATATCTTGCTCCATTCTCTTCAAGATTCATGGCTCTAGCTTCGTGCCATCCTCTCATAATTATTTTCGATTGTGGCAATTCTTTTCACCCATCCGGAGCAATTCAAGAGTCTTCTCAGTTTGTTTTTCTGGAGTACATCATTTCAGGTTTATTCATTCTCAGAATTCAGTTATCATTCTCCAAATCTTACCGGTGCTTCGTTCAAGTGATCTCTAATCAGTTCGTGATCCCTTCGTTCTCATGTATCTAGATTCTCTCGAGCATCTTCGTTCATTTGCAATTTCTTCCTGGTGATTCGTTATCTTTTATTCGTTCTTTTTCAATCCTTACGGTGGTTCTTCCAAGATTCTTCTTCCTTCATTTATCATATCGATGTATTCGTTGTTTTCTATCCTACCGGTGACTTGTTGAAGACTTTCTCAAGTTGGTGTTATATCTATCATAATCCTTTCTACGAGAATAAGTAGTATGCCAAATCCATTGCTTGTCATCACTTAAATTGGTGAAGGATAAGCATAATGTAATTCTTATTCTTGTTTCATCGACTAAATTCAATTCCTTTTTCTGGAGTGGTTCATCATATCATATTCTCAGTTTGAGATGCTTTATCTTTTCTTTCCCGGAGTTCCAAGCTCTTTCAATTATATCACCACGAGGATCCATTTAAATCATTACAAGGTTTCACCTTATGTTTCCAACTTCTCTTTATTTTCGTTATTCTTTTTGTTTACCGGAGTTTCTTCATGAAGGTTCTACATGATGGTTCATCAAGGATTTTATCCCTTCTCGAAGTTTTCATCGAGATTCTTTTCTAAGGAGCTCAAGTATTCTTCATCTTGCAATCCGGAGTGCAATTCTTCCTTCCGTATCAATAGAGGTGGTTTTATGACATTCTTGATAATTTGAGTTCATGTTTCATGATTCACATGTTGTCAAGGATGAGATATTTTAAATCCATCAATCTCGTCATTCGAGTTATCTTGGGTTATATTCCACCTAAAGCCTTCCCTAAGGTTTGTTGCTGTCTATGCTGCTTATAAAGGACCCAAGTTCTTCTTTATCCTCCCGGTGAAATAAGTTCCTCGTCTCCTTGTTCATACCAATCCAATTCTTTTCCCATGAGTGGCAGGTTGTCACCTCATAATTTGAGATGTACTCCATAAGACCATATCAAGCTTATTCTTTTCATTGTTGGTTTTCCAACAACTCCGTTCTAGCTTTGGTTGTAAGCGTGCTCCGTCGAGATCTTGTTTCCCTTTGTTCATCCCATTCCATTCTTACTTTTGCTCCGGAGGCGTTATGACGTTGCTCTTTTCAGTCCATCATTTTGTTTTGTCAAGATCATGCTTCTTTCTTTTGCTTATCCATTTAACCGAAGTGTTCTGTCCTTTTTGCTCAAGTTCTTTTCGCCTTATCAAGCCTTGCATCCCTTCTCAACCGGAGTGCTGCCCAAAGTTGTTCTTCCTTGTTCCTCTTTGCTAACAGAGTGCTTTCAACTTCATTTATCTCTGTTGTATTCTTTTCTCGGAATGGCTTAACCTCTTCAAGGTTCATGGTTTCACTCGTTTGTCAAAGAAGCAACTTAGTTTTTACCTCTTCTCTTTCTTTTTCGTTGTCCCTCCGGTGCCATTCTAGATCTCGGGACGAGATCCTCTCGTAGTGGTGGAGTGTTGTGACGCCCCGAGACCGTTGCGCCAGGTGTCGTCCAGCTATTCGCTGTTGTTGCCTTTGTCATTTATGTTGCATTTGCATCATGATCATCATTGTAGTGTGCATATTTTTTTTTCATGTGTATATTTGTGGTGGGCTTGTTACAATTGTGAACTCCTTCTCCTCATCTTCTTTGCTGTTCCATCTTGCCCTTCCATCTAAACCATCATCAAGTGCAACACCCCATGACTAGATTCTTCCTTTCAATTCTCACACATTTATTGCAAGTGGCATTTTCCTGTCCCAGTAAAATGTTCACTTATTTTCTGTAAATCTTACACCATGCCTACACCCTCTCTGCCAAATTTCAGTTCCTTTGGAGTTGTTTTGGTAGGGTTCAAAATGGCTCAAGTTTGAATTAATTTCAAACTTGAATTATTTTTCTACCTCTAAAAATGCCCAAGGCAATTTATTCAAATTCTGCACAAATTCTGGACCCCAGGGATATACTCATATCTCTCTCAACCTTCTTCATTGTACCTGTGCTTTTCTGTCTTGTTTTCTGTTTGAAGAAAAGAGAAGAAGGAAAGCAGCAGTAGCAACATTGTAGCCCAGCACCAGCAACCCATCTCCAAAGCCCACCTACAGCAAGCCACCACACTTACCCCTTCAAATCCAGCCCACCAGCACCGCTCCTCTGTTCATCGTCTTCTCCCTGTACGGCAGAACATCCAGAGCCTCCACGTCGGCAGCCGGCTTGATTTGACGGCCGGAACAGCCTCCCTACCTCCTATAAATCATGCCCCGGTGCCCTAGGGTCTCTCCTGTTTCCATTCCTCCCTCCTCCCCGTCTAGCCGCCGCAAGGTAAGCCACTCCATGCCATAGCCATCGCCAACGCCATGCTCGAGCTCTACTCCGGCACGATCAAGCTCGACGCCGTCGTCTTCTTCCTCGGGGAGCGACGCCCGCGTCTCCTTCTTCTTCTCGACCTCGCAATCGCCCATTCGAGCCATGGATCGACCTCCTCCTTGATGTCTTCTTCCCCTGCTTCCTCTGCTTCATGGACCCGAAGCCCCGCCAAGTCTCCGCCGCCGTTCAGCGCGCTTCCCCGCCGTCTCCACTGCGTTCCAGTTGAACCACGACGTCGCCAAAACCCGTGGTGAGCTCATGCTCCTCCCGGTCTTTGTCCCCTTGTTGATTTCGTCCACGAAGCCGGTGTTCTGTGCATATCCGAGGCCTTGATCGCTGGAAATCTTCGCAGCCTCTGATGTACCCCTGCTTGCACGCTCGAGCTCGCCCACGTACACGCGCCCGTAGCCCCCGCATGCATCTGCACCCGCGCGTGCACCCTGCCTACTTGCCGCTCGCTCGTCGCGCCTTGCTCACCTCTGCCGCACTTGCTCGCCGACACCCGAGACGAGCACGGCCTTGTGCTCGAGCCAATCTCTCGCAGCTGCTCCGCACGCACGCATCCATACCCCATTCCCGCAGCCTCCCTAGAAGGATTCCGCACCCCGACCGGTCATCTGAAACCACAGCAGCTGTTGCTGTTGGCTCCCGTCGCTGGCAAGTCCCCGTGCGGACGCTTCAGTTTGACTCCTGGTCGCGTTGACCATATGCTTCATCTTCCCGCTGATCTCCTTTTGCATCACCAGCACATAGCTAGCCTAGTGGTTGGTGCAGCCACTATCCATCCGAGGGGTCTGGGGATCGAGTCCTAGGCGCCTCATATTTTTGGCCCGTGCGTATTTTTTCCTAGTCCATGTATTTTAGCATTTTCTAGTGCATGCATATTTACAGGAAATGCCACTATTTTGTATTGTTAATAACTAAATATGCATGCATCCAAATTAGACAAACTATATATGTAAAATGCTTAGAATTTTATCTAGTTTCACAATATGCAACTTTCATCCATGTTTGAAATGTTAAACTTGCTGTTTGCATTAATTTATGTAAATGCCATGTTAAAATGATTTATTTCACAACTAAATAACCGTAGCTTCAAATTTAATAAACTTTATATGTAAATGGGGTAGAAAAATTCATATATTAACATGGTGCACTCTACTTTGCATGTTTAACAACCCTAAAATGGTGTTTAGGGCAGAACAGCACCAAACCTAATATATGCATATGGGGATATACCAGAATTGGTGTTCGTTGCTTCCGGTCTCATTTAAACTTGACTAGATAGGTAGTTTTATTTTGCGTCACCCTCTTGCCATGTTTAACAACATTTAATATTGTTGGGTACATAAACGAGATCGAACTAAATAACATGAGTGTGGTGTTTCGTCAATATGCAACGGAGTTGCATGTTGAGCTCCACTTAATTTGTAGGATTGTTTGTGCATTTTTCCATGCCATGCCTCATTAAAGCGGACATGCATAATACTTGATTGTGCATCATGCCATGTTCATGTGTTGGTTGTTTACTATGTTGTGTGCTTCTTTCTGGTGTTTGCTTCTACAGGTTGGTTCCGGTAACGTCGCGTTTGTGAGGACCCGTTCGACTACGTCTGTTTGTCTTCTTCATGGACTTGTTCTTCTTCCTTGAGGGATTTCAGGCAAGATGACCATACCCTTGAAATCACTTCTATCTTTGCTTGCTAGTTGCTCGCTCTTTTGCTATGCCTATGCTGCGATACCTACCACTTGCTTATCATGCCTTTCATATTGTTAAACCAAGTCTCTAACCCACCTTGTCCTAGCAAACCGTTGTTTGGCTATGTTACCGCTTTGCTCAGCCCCTCTTATAGCATTGTTAGTTGCAGGTGAAGATTGAAGTTTGTTCCTTGTTGGAACATGGAGATGTTGTTCCTTGTTGGAACATGTTTACTTGTTGGGATATCATAATATCTCTTATTTAATTAATGCATCTATATACTTGGTAAAGGGTGGAAGGCTCGGCCTTATGCCTGGTGTCTTGTTCCACTCTTGCCGCCCTAGTTTCCGTCATATCGGTGTTATGTTCCCGGATTTTGCGTTCCTCACGCGGTTGGGTTATAATGGGAACCCCTTGACAGTTTGCTTTGAATAAAACTCCTCCAACAATCCCAACATTGGTTTTACCATTTGCCACCTAGCCTCTTTTTCCCTTGGGAGTCGCGCTCCTGAGGGTCATCATTATTTTAACCCCCCCGGGCCAGTGCTCCTCTAAGTGTTGGTCCAAACTAGAGCCCCTTGCAGCGCCACCTCGGGGAAACTCGAGGGCTGGTTTTAGTTGTACGGACTGCTCATCTAAGTGTGCCCTGAGAACGAGATATGTGCAGCTCCTATCGGGATTTGTCGGCACATTCGGGCGGTGTTGCTGGACTTGTTTTACCATTGTCGAGGATGTCTTGTAACCGGGATTCCAAGTCTGATCGGGTCTTCCCGCTAGAAGGAATATCCTTCGTTGACCGTGAGAGCTTGTGATGGGCTAAGTTGGGACACCCCTGCAGGGTTTTGAACTTTCGAAAGCCGTGCCCGCGATTATGGGCAGATGGGAATTTGATAATGTCTGGTTGTAGAAAACCTGAAGTTGATCTTAATTAAAATGCACCAACCGTGTGTGTAACCATGATGGTCTCTTTCCGGTGGAGTCCGTGAAGTGAACACGGTGTTGGAGTTATGCTTGACGTAGGTTGTTCTAGGATCACTTCTTGATCATAGTTGTTCGACTGTGCTTTTGCCTTCTCTTCTCGCTCTCATTTGCATATGTTAGCCACCAAATATGCTAGTCGCTTGCTGCAGCTCCACCTCATACCTTTACCTTACCCATAAGATTAAATAGTCTTGATCGCGAGGGTGCGAGATTGCTGAGTCCGCGTGACTCACAGATTCTTCCAAAACCAGTTTGCAGGTGTCGATGAGTCCGTGCAGGTGACGCAACCAAGCTCAGGAGGAGCTCGATGAAGATCTTGTCCTTTGTGTTGTTTCGTTCTAGTTGATCAGTAGTGGAGCCCAGTTGGGGTCGATCGGGGATCTGTGTAGCATTTGGGGTAGTCTTCTTTTATTTTGGTTCCGTAGTCGGACCTTGATTGTATTTGGATGATGTAATGCTTTATTCATGTAATTGTGTGAAGTGGCGATTGTAAGCCAACTATGTATCTCTTTCCCTTACGTATTACATGGGTTGTGTGAAGATTACCTCACTTGCGACATTGCTTTCAATGCGGTTATGCCTCTAAGTCGTGCTTCGACACGTGGGAGATATAGCCGCATCGAGGGCGGTACACCCGCGCCACGCCGCACCACTCCATCCACTTCGCCGCCGCCGGGACCCGCCGGAGGCCGCCGCCCCGTCACCGCCTGATGCTAGCGCCGCCGTCTTCCGTTCATCGTCGTCGCTCGCTGTGAGCCGCCTGCTTTCCCCCCTCGTTCTGTTAGTTTTTTTCAAATTAAACCGGTTAATCTCGGTTTTATTAAACCCGTGCGGTTTTAGTGACGACCGGTCTTGGTTTTTTTATTTAGCCACGGTTGTGTTTTATTTATTTAGTGACTGTTTGCCGTTTAGCCAAAGCCGCGAACACTACCAGCCAGCCAGGATCCGCCACGTGGCCAGGGGCCTGTTTGCAGTTATTTCTTTTTCCGTTTAGTCCATGGGTTTTACAGATTAGTCCCTGAACTTCGGATAGCCTTATCTTTTTAACCGTAACTCCAAATTCGATGAAACCAGCGGCAAATTCTTCATCATGATTAGATCTATCCAGTAGCATCACGTTTGTAAACTTTTCCAAATTCAAATTTGAACTTTATTCAGATTTGAATTCGAACTTCAAATGTCCATATCTCCTAAACCGTAGCTCCGATTGATGTGATTCTTTTTGCACCGTGTCACCATTGCCAAACCCTATCACTTGGAGCTATCCCACGATATTTTTCACACATTAGGATCTGTCCATAGTAGTTTTACTCATATGCCTGGTATGCACTGTGGTCCACATCACATCTATGCACCCTATGTCACATGTTGTTTTCCACTTAGGATATTTCCATGCTAGTTAATTGTGTTGAATGTTCATTTGGTTTTTCCAAGACTTTTTGCTTTGCATGTTCTTCTTGGTTCTCTGAAATGATTGCTTATGTGAGTGCAATGTTTGGCTTTATAGATTTTCATCGGAGATTGATGAATAGTTCTATTAAATAAATTTCTAAGAGCGATATAATCTTCATCAACTATTACCAGGCAAGTTCACATTTGACCATTCTTCCAATTACCTATGTTTTATATTATGCACTTAGTCTTTTTGTGGTAGGATTGCATGGTAGGATTTATTGTTGCCAGATGGCTATGCCGTTACCTAGTAGTTCATTTGAGGTAGGTCTGATCTATACATCCTTGTCACCAACGTGTAAGTTGATTTTGCCTCGCCAAATGTAGACGTGGTTTGGGAAGCGAACATGGTGAGATATGAGTGACAAAGTAGTAATCAGGACCAAGACTTGTAAATGAACTACCTGGGCGGTATTTGGTTTGAATGGTGGCGAAGTACAGTGGGAGCATGCATGGTTAATCCATGGTGGTGCACCACTAGTGGTCGGCCGCCCAGGCTCAAAGAAATCAATCGTATTCTCATGTCTAGAAGCTTATGTGTGCATCCACAAGCCAATATGGGCTCTGGCTTAGTTGAGTAGTTAATGTGACCCCTTCCGAGATGGGCTAGCAGATGTAGAATGATGTAGGTGTACCGGCCTATCCGTGGGTTAAGGGGAAACATTTTCAAAAGACTATGTCTCGGTCATCCTGTTCTCAAATGCTAGACAGTGCGAGAACTTCAAGGGAGGCGATCGAGTCTTGTGGGGAAAAGTGCGCAAACCTATGCAGAGTGTTAAAACCTAATAGATTAGCCGTGTCCCCGGTTACGGACAACTTGAGCGTCTAGAAGTGGAAATGCTGGGAGATCTCATCACTCCTAGGCCCTGTTTGGTTCGGTTGTGGATTTCTAAAACAGCTGTGAAAAATCTGCTGTGAAAAAACAACTGTGGAAAATTTGATGTGAAAGAGATGTAGGTCATTTGGCAAACCAGATGATACAGCTTTTTCAGATTTTGGCCCGCAGCGGAATCAGATTTTGGAAAGCACGTCCTGGGCTGCTTCCGCTTTTGGTTCAGATTTTGGCAGCGGATTTCTGGAATCGGATTCTGCTGGGTTCACCCTTTGGTTCAGATTTTGCTGCGCGGCAGCGGAATCCGTCGATAAAAGTTGAACCAAACAGGGCCTTAATTAAACATTTGGGTTGTAAATGAAACTTTGGGAATGGATTGAGTTAGTTTTACCAACTCATCCTATGCTATACAGTAGTGGTAGAATAAATCTTTTATTCTAGGGAAAAACTAGCTTTATGCAAAAACTAAACTTAGAGCTTTCCACCAGCCAAATTGCATGTACAAATAGGTTCATTATTCTTATGACATGACTTGCCAGTACATTCAATGTACTGGCCTACAGGGCTGCAACGTCTTATGTTGCAGGAATTTTGTACGACGAGTAAGAGTTACGTTGTAGGGTTACGATCTACACTCAACTTGCCGTTGGCATTGATGGGACTCCACACCCTTGTGTCTGTTTCCGCTGAGACATATGAGGTCTATATCAGTTTTATGTTATTTATACATGTGATTGCACTTTGATATATACATTGATGTACTGTGTGTGTCAGCATACCGATCCAGGGATGGCACAGATACACAGAGGCTTGACCGTTTGAGGTTGGGTCGCTACAGAGATGGTATCAGAGCACATGTTGACTGTAGGACGTGACCCTAGAAACTGGAAATCCCTTAGGAAAGGATTTCTCTTAAACTTTATTTTGAAAAAGGTCCTTTACCTCTCTTCTTTTCTAAGCTTTATCAAATCTTTCCTTTTACCTCAAATAGTTAGACAATACCCCGTTCCCTTTGGACCACACGGAGTATGAACTGAAGCCACTCCGAGAACGACAAGATATCAGACTTCACCATACACTGGAAGAACTGAAGCTACAACTGTCGAATCCTATGAAGAATTGAAGAATTTGAAGACACTGACATATTCCAAGATTTATATGAACTTTAGAGGACCAAACCCTTGTTGTATACTCACGTTAGATGCGATGATTTGTGAGCTGTCATATTTTGTGTGTGTTTTCCGATAGCAACAAATAAAACCATTTACAAAACTATATTGTTTGTATTGTGTGTATCTCTCTCTATCCCTCTTATCTCATCCCAAAACCCTTGGACCCAATAGATGATGAATGAAGAAGGACTTGTATTCTCTGGACCGATCACTCAGTTGGAGGTAGAGCTATGGATTCAAAACATGGAGAATCAATTCAGGAGCAATTTGGTTGCAAGGAAGTATGAGGTTCAATACGCTCTTCAGTACTTTACAAAAAGTGCTGCAACCTGGTGGAAAATGCATCAAGCCATACAAGGAGGTAATGGAGCAAAAACTTGGGAGGAATTGAAGAAGACTCTGTTGGGATCCCATCTTATCCGAAAGCACGGTGATAACCCGATGAAGGAACCTTGTGCCTGCAAGATATGTGGAGAAATATGACATACCCATGAGGAACACAAGGATGGATGCCCTCATTGTGAAGGAAATCACCGAGCTGAAGAATGCCCAACTAGGTAGGTTACTTGTTTCTTATGTGAAGGAACTACACACTACCCTGCCCAGTGTCATATTTATCCCAAGGTACAAGAGATTACCAAGCATCAGAAGGAAGCAGTGAAAGAAGTCCTCGGGGAAAGTTTAAGAAAACCGGTGATGAAAGAAGATGTTGACGACCCTGATGGAGAAAGCCTAAACAAATTTTACTCCAATTCTTGCTATTCATGTGGAGAAGAAGGACATTTTTCACAGTATTGCATGAAGGAAAGTCAAGAGTATCTGGGAAACTTCCCGATGGAAGAAGTGGAGTTTGATCCCCAAGAGATAGAAGAATTAATCGAAACGAAGAAGTGCAGGAAGAGAAAGAGCATGTATCCCAAGAACCACCCAATTTCTGCAGAAAAGGACCTAAGTCATATCACTTGTTATAGATGCAAGGATTTAGGTCATTACGCTAGCAAATGCCCAGAAAGGAAGCCAAGAACCCAAGGAGCCAAGATAACCATGAGGAAGTCCCTGGATTTGTCTGAAGTCATTTGTTTACGCTGGAAAGGAGTAGGACATTTTGCCAGAGAATGTTCAGACTCGAGGAAAGCTTGGGCTGAGAAGTTGAGACCTTGATATTGGAATAAAACATGTAATAAATGTGGAATACACTTTTATTTTTGGGGATGTTGAGTTGAGTTATGAAATGGAAATTGTAATAGCTCGTGAAGCAATAAAAGTTGAGGTGTTGGAATCTCATGTGAAATGTTATGAGTTGTTGTTGATTGTGAGTGCCTCTCTCATTATCTCACCCAGACTAAAACCTTGAACCCATGGACAAGCTGACCCCAAACTTTTCCCAGAAAAACAACCACATTTCACCCAAGGAAATACATACATTATACTGAGTACCCCTTCTATCTTATGCCTGCAGATGACAACCCTTTACGAGTCTTTTCTCAAGAGCCCGGAAATGATCATGACCTTGACTAGTGATCAGGATTACCCAAAAATCCTGAAGGACATGATGAAGCATATTCATCTTGAAGGAGATGTAGTCTACAAGGGTTATCCTTTCGTGGAGAATGGAGTTGAAATTTGGTACGTGGAGGTACACCTCCACCGTGTGAAGGGAGTTTTCCCAAAGACTATGGGACAATACTTTTTCATTTCTCGAGTACCACGAGCAACATTTTTCGACTCTGTTCGTGAAGCTGCTATGGAAGCCATACGTCAGATTGGAGAAATACTAGAAGCAAGACTCCGTCACACTCAGGAATACCTGAGAGAGGTCCATGCAGAGATGATGGAGATGAAGCTCATGGCCACCATGATGAAGCAAAACATCGATGATTTGAAGGATCACATCGCACAATTCTAGTGGGACTGAAGTATCTTCAAGAAGGGCAAATGAATAAAGATGGAAGTAATGCTTGACCATACCAAACTATGTGGGTGGCAGCTTTTGTAATAGAGTACTTTTGAAATTTGAGTTTTGAGTAGTGGTTAAGGATGTAATGAAGGATTTGATATGAAGAGAATATGGATTATGGATGAACCAGTGCATTTTTTTAGCGGTACTTGTCTGTGTGAACACTTGACCAATGGAAAATAAAATGTATTCTATAGAGTGGAGTTTGGACAAATGAGTTGGAGTTTGGTTTTAGTATGATGGCTACCCCAAGAGGATGAAGGAATGAAGTGTTATTGGATTTAAAGGAGATGTAATGTTGGACTATGGAACAATAGTAACTCCAAGGATGAGTTAAAGATATACAAGTTTGAAGTGGGCCCATAACCCACAGGACCCTGGATTTGATAAGGAAACAAGCACAACCTTGTTGAAGAAAAAAATTCTGGAAGAAGCTGTGAGTTCATCGGCAGACGTTCCATAGGAGGTTACGTAAACCCGAGAGGTGTGAAGAAACGATAGAGGTTCTGTTTGGCTTGCAGAACCAATGGATTTATCCGGACCCAGTTCGTGGAGAAGAGAAGTTCTACAATGCTTGTGAGGATGCCCAAGTGTTAGAATATGTGATTCACTATCTGCGTATGTAGTAATGATTCAAGTACGGGATGGATTGGCCCCCATACGGAAGACTTCTATCATGAGCTATCATATGTTGATGGAAAATCAGAGAGCCTTAAAACCCTAGAAGAGTGTCGACACGACAAGCCTAAAGCCTTAGAATGGCAGGATGATGGAAACCATGTACATGCACCTATTGCCAATCGTAGGTTATGCGGTGAGGTTCAACCCAGACCCATTTCCTGCAGGAGGAACCAGTAATTGTTGACCACCATGAGATTTTCGATAGTTGTGTAGCATTGGCGACAGCCTGACAGCTAACAAGACCCAGATTCAGAAGGATCATATTTTGATGCAAGGACTCGAGATTTTGAGGAAAATGTTATGCCCTACCAGAAGAGCCTCAAAGAAAGAATTACTCCAGGGAGTATGAGAAGACCGACACCGTCAATGCAAGGGATGGAGTACATGAGTTTTGTTGGAACCGTAACCATGCTTCTAAGGGTGGTAGCACCCCATGCCTTGTGTTCATGAATGGATTTTCAAGAAGACCCCCAAACCTAACCTTCTTTCTAGCCTCTCCGAATCTCAAGGACGAGATTCATTTTAAGGGTGGTAGTTTGTAACATCCCAAAATTCTAAATTTTGGAACGTTATATTAAGTAAATTATTATGATTGTTTGTTTGATTGATTGTGTGAAACTGAGTGGAAATTGAAACTTTTTGAAAGTTGAATGAGAGGGAATAAAAGGACTTTCCGAAAACTTTCATCTTGCATTTTGATCTCCCTGAGTTCAAATTCATTACAAAACCCTAGAGTGAAGATAATATGACTTCTTCCAGTTAAAGAAATGAAAAGGGGTTCGAAAATGATTTGAATTTCCATTTGAAATATTTTAAATTTAGAAACTTTAAGCAACTCAATGAGTTCATGAGGGAAGATAACATGACGTCTTCATATTTGAAGAAAGAGAGTTGGAAGTTTCAAAGAAATAGATTGGAAGTCACTTTGAAGTTATTTGAAACTCATTTTCCATTTGAAGTTGTTTGAAATTCCAAATTCAAATCCAATTGGGAGTTATTTGAGTTTCTATTCAAAATCTTTTCTCCTAAAAATAAATAAATGTAAATAAGGGTAAAATGATTCCCTAGAATAGAAAATTAGGAGAAAATAAATTTGAAATCATTTTGCTATTTAAAAATGATTTTTATTGATTTTAAATGCAACAGTAGCAGTGTTTGACTTTTATGAATTTTTATAGAATTTAGTTGAACTTGAAAAATAGTTCATCTTATTCGGGGTATTTTTCTGAACATTTTGGTATATAATATGCCTATGTAATAATTTTGTTTTTTTCCTCTGTTGCAGTTTATTTTTCCTGTTTAAAAAAAAGAAGAACACCGCATGGACCGAAACACTGTTCGGCCCAGGAGCGCACGAGCTGGCCCAGCCGCGCTTTTGGCCCGTGGCCTGCCCCAGCACATGGAGCGCTTCGAGCGGGCGACCGCCCACGCCTTCCCCTCACGCGCCTCTTCCGCGCTCACCGACAGGTGGGACCCGCCCCACCTCGTTGTCTCTATCCTCCCGCCTCTCCTGCTCGGGATAGAGCACGAGCCCGCCGCCGCAACCACCACACCTCGCCTTCGGGGATAAGGCTTATCTCGCCACCCTGAGCACCCCTCTCCGCGCCTATAAAAGCCTCGGAGCCCCCTCTCTCCATCCTTCCCACTTGCTCGTCCTCTCGCCGCTCCTACCGCCCACAGTTGCCGCTTGGATCTCACCGGAGCCGAGCCGCCTCACCGTCGATTCCGTTGCCGGTGGTGCACCCCGGCCCCCATTCTCTTCGTCACTCGAAAGCCCACATCCGCGCACTCCATTTTGACATGGTGGTTTTGCCTCTAGGTCACTGGAGGCACCGCTTGGACGACCCGCCCTCTCGCCGGAGCACGGAGCCGCCGCCCTCGCCTCGCCCGTCTAGGCCACCCCACCGCCCGCCGACTACACCACCGGACCGCCAGCGCCACGCCACACCTCCCCGACCCGTTCGCCGCCGCCGAGGACCGCCGGAGACGCCGCCTTGACGAAGCCCAAGTTCGCCGGAGCACTGGAGCTCTGCCGCCTCCCTCCGCCCCGTCCGGTGCACGCCGACGCCCGCGGTCACCGCCATTCGGTCGCCCGCGCCACGCCGCACCCGTCCATCCACTTCGCCGCCGCCGGAACCCGCCGGAGGCCGCCGCCCCGTCACCGCCCGACGCTAGCGCCGCCGTCTTCTGTTCGTCATCGTTGCTCGCTGTGAGCCGTCTACTTTCCCCCCTCTTTCTGTTAGTTTTTTTTCAAATTAAACCGATTAATCTCGGTTTTATTAAACACATGCGGTTTTAGTGAAGACCGGTCTTGGTTTTTTTATTTAGCCACGGTAGTGTTTTTTTTATTTAGTGACCGTTTGCCGTTTAGCCAAAGCCGCAAACACTACCAGCCAGCCAGGATCCGCCACGTGGCTAGGGGCCTGTTTGCAGTTATTTCTTTCTCTGTTTAGTCCCTAAGTTTTACAAATTAGTCCCTGAACTTCGGATAGCCGTATCTTTTTAACCGTAACTCCAAATTCGATGAAACCAGTGGAAAATTCTTCGTCATGATTAGATCTATCCAGTAGCATAATGTTTGTAAACTTTTTCCAAATTTAAATTTGAACTTTATTCAGATTTGAATTCGAACTTCAAATGGCGATATCTCCCAAATCGTAGCTCCGGTTGATGTGATTCTTTTTGCGCCGTGTCACCGTTGCCAAACCCTATCACTTGGACCTATCCCACGATATTTTTCACACATTAGGATCTGTCCATAGTAGTTTTACTCGTATGCCTAGTATGCACTACACCACATCTTTGCGCCCTATGTCACATGTTGTTTTGCACTTAGGATATTTCCATGCTAGTTAAGTGTGTTGAATGTTCATTTGGTTTTTCCAGGACCTTTTGCTTTGCAATGTCTTCTTGATTCTCTGAAACGATTGCTTATGTGAGTGCATTGTTTGACTTTATAGATTTTCATCGGAGAGTGACGAATAGTTCTATTAAGTAAATTTCTGAGAGCGATATAATCTTCATCAACTATTACCAGGCAAGTTCACACTTGACCATTCTTCCAATTACCTATGTTTTATATTATGCACTTAGTCCTTTTGTGGTAGGATTGCATGGTAGGATTTTATTGTTGCCAGATGGCTATGCCGTTACCTAGTAGTTCATTTGAGGTAGGTCTGATCTATACATCCTTGTCACCAACGTGTAAGTTTATTTTTTCCTCGCCAAATGTAGACTTGGTTTGAGAAGCGAACATGGTGAGATATGAGTGACAAAGTAATAATCAGGACCAAGACTTGTAAATGAACTACCTGGGCGGTATTTGGTTTGAATGGTGGCGAAGTACAGTGGGAGCATGCATGGTTAAACCATGGTGGTGCACCACTAGTGGCCGGCCGCCCAGGCTCAAAGAGATCAATCGTATTCTCATGTCTAGAAGATTACATGTGCAGCCACAAGCCAATATGGGCTCTGTCTTAGTTGAGTAGTTAATGTGACCCCTTCCGGGATGGGCTAGTAGATGTAGAATGATATAGGTGTACCGGCCTATCCGTGGGTTAAGGGGAAACATTTTCGAAAGACTATGTCTCGGTCATCCTGTTCTCAAACGCCAGACAGTGCGAGAACTTCAAGGGAGGCGACCGAGTCTTGTGGGGAAAAGTGCGCAAACCTCTGCAGAGTGTTAAAACCTAATCGATTAGCCGTGTCCCCAGTTATGGACAACTTGAGCGTCTAGAAGTGGAAATGCTGAGAGATCTCATCACTTGTAATTAAACAGTTGGGTTGTAAATGAAACTTTGGGAATGGATTGAGTTAGGTTTACCAACTCATCCTATGCTATACAGTAGTGGTAGAATAATATCTTTTATTCTAGGGAAAAACTAGCTTTATGCACGTAACACCCTCGATGCGGCTATATCTCCCACGTGTCGTGGAACGACTTAGAGGCATAACCGCATTGAAAGCAATGTCGCAAGTTAGGCAATCATCACAACATCCCATGTACTATAGATAATAAAGGGGAGATACATAGTTGGCTTACACTCGCCACGTCAATCAAGTATATAAATAACATTACATCATCCAAACACTCATGGCCCGAGTATGGCGCCAAAACAAAAGATAACCCAACATGCGACACGGTCCCGATCACCCCCAACTGGGCACCACTACTGATCATCAGGAAAGGAAACATAGTATCGTTGAGAGTCCTCATCGAACTCCCACTTGAGCTCAAGCGCGTCACCTGGAGCGGAATCGTCAGGCCCTGCATCTGGTGTAATAGTAATCTGTGAGCCACACGGACTCAGCAATCTCGCACCCTCACGATCAAGACTATTTAAGCTTAATAGGTATGGCAAGGTAAATATATGTGGAGCTGCAGCAAGCGACTAGCATATGTGGTGGCTATCCTGTTCGCAAAAGAGAGCGAGAAGAGGAGGCAAAGCACGAGCGAGAAACTAGAGGGCAACCCGCGCAAGCATTACTCCAACACAGTGTCCACTTCCCGGACTCCGCCGAGAAGAGGCCATCATGGTAACACACTCAGTTGATTCATTTTAATTAAGTTAAGGTTCAAGTTATCTACAACCGGACATTAACAAATTCCCATCTGCCCATAACCGCGGGCACGACTTTCGAAAGTTCAAATCCCTACAGGGGAGTCCCAACTTAGCCCATGACAAGCTCTCACGGTCAACGATGGAATAGACCTTCTCCCGAGACATTTCGATCAGACTCGGTATCCCGGTTGTACAAGACACTTCGACAAGTTAAAACAAATCCAGCAACACCGCCCGAATGTGCCGACAAATCCCGATAGGAGCTGCACATATCTCGTTCTCAGGGCACACTCAGATGAGACATCCTACGAGTAAAACCAACCCTCAAGTTGCCCCGAGGTGGCCCCGCAGTCTACTCAGTCGGACCAACACTCCGAGGAGCACTGGCCCGGGGGGGTCTAAATAAGATGACCCTCGGGCTCCGGAAACCCAAGGGAAAAGAGGCTAGGTGGCAAATGGTAAAACCAAGGTTGGGCATTGCTGGAAAAGCTTTATTCAACGCGAACTATCAAGGGGTTCCCATTATAACCCAACCGCGTAAGGAACGCAAAAATCCGGGAACATAACACTGATATGACGGAAACTAGGGCGGCAAGAGTGGAACAAAACACTAGGCGAGAGGCCGATCCTTCCACCCTTTACCAAGTATATAGATGCATTAAGATAACAAGATAATATAATGATATCCCAACAAGTAAATAATGTTCCAACAAGGAACGGTCTCCAATCTTCACCTGCAACTAGCAACGCTATAAGAGGGGCTGAGCAAAGCGGTAACATAGCCAATCAATGGTTTGCTAGGACATGGTGGGTTAGAGGTTTGACATGGCAATTTGGGAGGCATGATAAGCAAGTGGTAGGCATCATAGCATAGGCATAGCAAAAGAGCGAGCATCTAGCAAAGCAAAGATAGTAGTGATTTCGAGGGTATGATCATCTTGCCTGCAAAGTTGTCAGAGTTGACTGGATCCTCGAAAGCAAACTCAACGGGCTCCTTGTTAGCGAACTCGTCTCCCGGCTCTACCCAAACAGGACAAAGAAGCAACAAGGACACAATCAACCCCGTGCAAACTCAAACAACATGATGCAAACATGGTATGCTATGCGGGATGCAATATGGGATGCATATGCAAGATTTGACAAGGAATGCATGAACCTGGCCTCAACTTGGAAATCCAAATGTGCCACTGGAAAGATGAGATGAAATCGCTTGAAAACGATATAAAGAATGCCAGAATCGGAGTTACGGTTTGGAAATGGCAAGCAATTCAAATATGACCACGTTCTGCGATTTACAGCCAGTAGCCATCTATATGCAACAAGATGAACATGCTGCAGCACCCAAACATGGCATCAAAATACATGTCAGGGATCCTCTCATGAGGCTTAACAAAAGACTAGCACTGAGCTATGGCCAATTCATCCATTAATGGGTTCGAACAAGCATGGCAAAAATGCATTTGGGAAACAGATTTCAGACTTAGTGAAATTAACACTTGTCTAGAATTTCAGATCAGGTAGCACTCTTTGGAGCATGAAAACAATATGCTACAGGACCTGAACATGGCAAAGTAAAGCATGGCATGGAGCTACTCAAAGAGCTTAACAAAAGCCCCTTAGTGACCTTGAGCCAAAAGGGATCAGAAAATACAATTGCAAGCATGTGAACATGGCAAAAACATAATCAGTTCTCAGACTTTGTGAAAACTGGAGCATGCTGAAACAGATATCAAGTAGGCATGTTTACGAGCTCGATGCACTCACTACAGAGGAAGTCATGACAATCTAAGCATACACCCATCAAGAATACACAAAATACAAGCTAGACATGGCAAGAACAATAACATATCATGCACGGATCAACTACAACATCCTCGGCAAAATCGCTAACAAGTAGACAATCTGCCCAGATTCATGAAATGACAAAAGTAGAGCTCGATCGACTCAAGCTAGGGTGCTCCATAATTTCAAACAAAGACATGGATGGATAGAGCACTACAATATTAACAAAACATCCTTACTGATCATCCTCAAAAGAGGCACGGATCACTAGGAAACAAGATGAACATATGGCATAATGAGATAAACAGTCCAAGGACTTAGTGGAAATGCCAAGTCCCTGAAATCAGCATTAACGAATGCACCACTTTGCAAGCTTGTGCTAGTCACCACACACATCACAAAAATACGTGGATTGCACCTCTAGATAGATGGAAAAACATATAACAAAACTCATGTAGAGCTCAGGGGCATATCATGGACACAATAAACATGGCAAAAATGACAAATATCTAATTGGAGCAGCAGATCTGACAATTATCTCAAATAACACTCTTCTAACTGCATTTCGGGAATCAAGATGAACTCAAATGAAAATTATGCAATGAGATGAAATGATGTGCTCTCTGATACGAACATTTTGATATGCTATATGCCCAAAACGGAGCTACGGATGAGGAGTTACGACATGATGAACATGAGCAAATAATTAGGGTTTCGGGCAGAAAAGTCAACCCAGACGGGATCTGGATCCAGATCTGGCCGGCGCGATCTACGAGGTTCGCCGGAGACGGAGTCGAGGCCGGCCGGAGAGGGCTTGGGGCACCGGATCCCGGTGGTGAGGGGCCGGAGCGACGCGACGAGGCGGCGGGCACCGGTGGCCGGGGCGGCGCCGGCGGAGGTTGGCGGCGGCGGAGGTCGCCGGTGGCGATGGCGGGCGGCGGAGGTTGCTGGTGACGATGGCGGGCGGCGGACGGAGCTGGAGGCTCGCCGGCGCGGGAGAAGAGGCGCGCGGGCGGGCGGCGCGAGGGAGCGGGCCGCGGGGACAGGTGATGCGGTGGCGAGGGCGGCGCGACCAACGGGAGAATTCCACGTGGCGGCGGCGGCGCTAGCCGGACATGTCCGTCGATGAAAGAAATTGTCCGGCGGCGGCGGACGAAGTGGATCTAGGGTTTTGGGAGGAAGGGGAAGGAGAAATTCGGGGGTGTCTTTAAATAGGCATAGAGGGAGCTAGGAGTGTCCAAATGAGGTGCGGTTTTCAGCCACGCGATTGTGATCGAACGCTCTAGATGATGGAGAGGGTTTCAGTGAGTTTTGGGCCAAAATGGAGGGGTGTTGGGCTGCAACACACACGAGGCCTTTTCGGTCCCTCGGTTAACCATTGGAGCATCAAACGAAGTCCAAATGATACAAAACTTGACAGGCGGTCTACCGGTAGTAAACCAAGGCCGCTTGGCAAGTCTCGGTCCAATCCGAAAATGTTTAATCCCCACACACGAAAGAAAAGTAGAAATGACCACCGGAGGAGAACGAAGCGCCAGAATGCAAAACGGACAACGGGGAAAATGCTTGAATTCATGAGATGAACACATATGCAAATGCAATGCACATGATGACATGATATGAAATGCATGACAATGATAACAACACACGGAGACAAAGACCCGAACCCAAGAAAATAAAATAACTTAACGCCAGAAACGGCAAGAGTTGGAGTACATATTGGGAAAATCATATCCGGGGTGTTACAACACTCCACCACTACGAAAGGATCTCGTCCCGAGATCTAGGACTGAAAGAACGTCGGGTATTCAGAACGGAGGTGATCCTCGCGTTCCCATGTAGCTTCACGGTTGGAATGGTGTGACCACTTGACTTTTAGGAATTTGATTGACTTGTTGCGAGTCTTGCGTTCAGTCTCTTCAAGAATAGCAACGGGGTGCTCATGATAAGAGAGATCTTCTTGGAGCTCAATGTCCTCGAAGTTGACGGTGCGATCAGGAGTCTTGAAGCACTTTCGAAGCTGAGAGACATGGAACACGTCATGAACATTTGCAAAGTTTGAAGGAAGCTCGAGTTGATAGGCGAGATCGCCTCTCTTGCTGACGATCTTGAAAGGTCCCATGTATCTAGGGGCAAGCTTCCCTTTGATACCGAAGCGACGAGTACCTTTCATTGGAGAGACGCGGAGGTAAACATGATCTCCGATCTTGAAAGCCAAATCACGGTGCTTACTATCATATTAGCTCTTCTGGCGGGATTGGGCTGCTTTGAGGTTATCTCGAATGACTTTGCACATTTCCTCTGCCTCTGTGATTAAGTCATTACCCAGAAGCTGACGTTCACCGGTTTCAGACCAGTTGAGAGGGGTACGACACTTCCTGCCATACATGATTCAAATGGGGCCTTGCCCGAACTTGCTTGAAAACTGTTGTTGTAGGAGAATTCAGCATAAGGAAGACAATCCTCCCACTTCATGCCGAAGGAGATCACACAAGCCCTGAGCATATCTTCAAGAATCTGATTGACACGCTCGACTTGACCGCTAGTTTGAGGATGGAAAGCTGTGCTGAAGCGGAAGTTGGTGCCCATGGCCTGCTGAAATGTATCCCAAAACTTGGAGGTAAAGATGCTGCCACGGTCTGAAGAGATCACTTGTGGAATACCGTGCAGAGAGATAATCTGAGAGGTATAGAGTTCCGCCAATTGAGCTGCAGTGATTGACTCTTTGATAGGCAGAAAGTGAGCCACTTTAGTGAGTTTGTCGATGACAACGAATATAGCATCATTGCCATGTTTGGACTTTGGAAACCCAGTCACGAAGTCCATCTCAATGTGGTCAAACTTCCATTCTGGAATGGCAAGAGGTTGGAGGAGACCAGCTGGCCTTTGGTGTTCTGCCTTCACTCTTCTGCAGACATCACATTCATTCATGAATTGAGCAATCTCGCACTTCATTCGAGTCCACCAATAAGCCTGCTTGAGGTCCTGATATATCTTCGTGCTCCCAGGGTGGATGGAGAGAAGAGAATTGTGAGCCTCGTTCATGATCATTTTACGGAGGTCACCTTTGGGTACAACAATACGATCCTCGAAGAAGAGAGTATCCTTGTCATCAAGGCGGTAGCACTTGTACTTGGGTTGACTCTTGGCAATCCCAATCTTCACCTTTTTCACCATAGCATCAAGAAGTTGATCTTGGCGAATCTGGTCTTCCAAGGTAGGAGAGACTTGAAGGTTGGCGAGGAAACCTTGAGGAACAACTTGCAGATTAAGTTTGCGGAAAGCTTCACAAAGCTCGGGTTGATAAGGCTTGAGAATCAGACTGTTGCAATAATCTTTTCTGCTCAATGCGTCAGCAATCACATTGGCCTTGCCTGGAGTATACTCGATACTCGGATTATACTCTTGAATCATTTCGACCCATCGAGTTTGCCTGAGGTTGAGATTAGACTGAGTGAAGATGTACTTGAGACTCTTGTGATCAGTGAAAATGTCCACTTTTCTTCCCAATAAGAGATGTCTCCAAGTCAAAAGAGCATGCACAACTGCCGCCAACTCAAGATCATGAGTGGGGTAGTTCTTCTCATTGGGCTTCAACTGGCGAGAGGTATAAGCAACAACTTTCTTCTCTTGCATCAACACTGCGCCAAGACCTTGGAGAGAGGCATCACAAAAGACCTCGTACGGCTTGGATTCATCAGGCGGAGTCAGAACTGGAGCAGTGATCAATTTCTCTTTCAAAGTGTTGAAAGCAATGTCACACTCCGGAGACCAAACGTACTTGACGTGCTTCTGGAGAAGATTTGAGAGAGGCTTCGCGATCTTAGAAAAGTTTTCATCGAATCTTCGACAGTAGCTTGCGAGACCGAGGAAGCTACGGAGTTGCTTCACGTTCTGAGGAGGTTTCCAATTCACAATTGCAGACACCTTCTCAGGATTCACCGCAATGCCCTTGGCAGAGATGATATGACCAAGATAAAGAACCTCATCGAGCAAAAATTCGCACTTGGAGAACTTGGCGTAGAACTGGTGTTCCTTGAGCTTATCGAGCACCAAACGCAAGTGCTTGGCATGATCTTCCTTGTTCTTCGAAAAGACCAGAATGTCGTCGAGATAGACCAAAACAAAGTCATTGGTGTAGGCGTTGAAGATGAAGTTCATCATGCGAGAGAACGTTGGAGGAGCGTTGACGAGGCCAAAAGACATGACAGTGTATTCATAAGAACCATAGCTTGTCCTGAAAGCCGTCTTGGGAATATCTTGCTCACGGATTCGAATCTGATGATAACCCGTACGGAGATCAAGCTTGGAGAATACTTGGGCACCTTTGAGTTGTTCGAACAGCTCGTTGATGTTGGGAAGTGGGTATTTGTTCTTGATGGTCTTCTTGTTCAATGGACGATAATCAACACAAAGTCGGTCCGTTCCATCCTTCTTCTTCACAAAAAGAACACCACAACCCCACGGAGAAGAACTAGGCCGGATGAGACCCATTCTCTCTTGAATATCGAGTTGCTTCTTCAGCTCCTTCAACTCTTCAGGTCCGAGCTTGTAAGGACACTTGCACACTGGTTCCATGCCAGGCTCAAGATCGATGACGGATTCAACTAGGCGGTGCGGAGGCATTCCTGGAAGCTCTTCTGGAAAGACGTCTTGATATTCACAAACAACTGGAATCTGCGAGATAGCATCCAGTTCACCCTTCTCATTGAGAGAAAATAGACGGATGGTATCATCACGAGCGGCAAAGACAATTACATCCTCAGACGAATGAGTCAATTGAATCTGTCTGGCTGCACAATCAAGATGTGCCTTGTGTTTAAAAAGCCAATCCATTCCGAGAATACGATCAATATCCGAGTTGCCAAGAACCACCGGAGAAGAAAGAAACTTGTAGTCGCCCAAGGTGATAGAGATATCGGGAGCAACCAAACTAGAAGTCAAAAGCTTGCCGGGAGAAACAACTTGCATGACTTTGGGCATGATCTCAGTATCAACATTGTGCTTTGATGCAAAAGGGCATGACAAGAAAGAATGCGATGCACCAGTATCAAAAAGTATTTTTGGAGGAACATCGTTAATAGGAAGGTTACCCATGATGACATGTGACGAGTCCTCTGCTTGAGCTGCATTCATCAAATTGACCTTGGCGTGCTTGGGGTTATGCTTGACCACAGTTGTACTTGCCGATCTCACAGGAGGAGGAGGAGGAAGACGCCTCTGGTTGAAACACTTGTTGGCATAGTGACCCTTCTGTTGGAACTTGTTGCATGTGACCTATGAAAGCATACGGTGATACGGAGCACTTGATCTTGGAGCTTGAGACGAAGTCTTGTTCTGAAAGCCAGAGTTGGGTGGGTGGGAAGATCCACTGCCACCTTTGCTCTTCTGCTGATACGACTAACGGAACGAAGGAGGAGGAAGCCAATACTTCTGCAGCTTGGCCACTTGAGTAGAGGAAGAAGGAGTAGCATCTCTGACTCGCTTCTTGGAAGCATCACACCTCAGTTGAGCGGCCTCTTGCTTCAATGCCATGTTGTAGAACTCATCGTACCTCAAGGGCTCAAAGAGAACAAGTGCTAGCTGAATCTCTTCTCTGAGACCACCCCTGAACTGGTATATCATGCTCTTCTTATCAGGGACGTCCTGCTTAGCAAAGCGGGCGAGCTTCTGAAACAACTTGTTGTAGTCATAGATAGACAAAGAGCCTTGCTTCAGGTTGCGGAATTCCTCACGCTCGCTTTCAACCACGCTCTAGGGGATATGATGAGCTCTGAAATCTTGACGGAATTCATCCCAGGTAATAACACGTCCACCTCTGGAATCCTTGTACTGCTGGAACCATTCTGCAGCTTGATCTTTGAGTTGGAAGGAAGCGAACTTGATGAAGTCCTCAGGCCTGACGTTACTGCACTCGAAATGCTTGCACCGATCCATGAGCCAATCGTCAGCATCGGTTGCCTCAACACAATTGCTGAAAGTCTTTGGCCCGTTAGCAAGGAACTGGTTGAGTGTAGCAAAGTGATTCTGATTGTTGCCTTGGTTCCCTTGGTTGCCTTGATTACGCTCTTGAAGAATTTGCATGATCAACTGTGTGTTTGCATTGGTTGCGGCCATCACAGCTTGCCATGCCTCCGGAGGAGGTGGAGGTGGTGGCGGATCTTGATTCTGATTCTGATTGGTGCTCTTAGC
Organism: Triticum dicoccoides; assembly: GCF_002162155.2. Taxonomy (NCBI): domain Eukaryota; kingdom Viridiplantae; phylum Streptophyta; class Magnoliopsida; order Poales; family Poaceae; genus Triticum; species Triticum dicoccoides. Next base: position 192,220,194 of record NC_041392.1, read on the forward strand.
GGGAGCCATCCTGAAGAGGTTGACCACCGTTAGCACATTGATAGATAAAATGAAGCTGAATCCAACGGAAAGAAAATTGCAACATAAAGTCTTCACATCCGAACAAAATGAACAAATGCATTCCTCTTGAAATGGTCACATATCCATAAATTGAGAAGCCACTTAGAATTTAGGTAGAGAAATAAATTAACAAGGTACGGATCAAGAACGAATACTCGGTAAGAAATCCCAATCTCAAACCAAATATCCGTGGAAGAAGAACTAGAGCTACTAGAATTCCCACCTATGAAACTCCCGAACCTTTCCGGTTATGCAATCAGGTGTTGGGGATACAGGGGAAGCATAATATCTCACCCAAATCTAGCAAATCCTACATCCAGCTGTATCCATCCTTCAACACATAACCGAGAAAAACTTCAGAAACCATCTACCTCAACCTTCGAAAAGCATCCGTTATACAAGTTATGGCGATACTCCCGAACTCCCGCCCCAGTATTGGGTGGCGTCGAGGTTATCTCACCAATGAACTGCATAAAAGAGATTTTCGATGTCGGCGTACTAAACTCAGGTATTCCAGAACTGCAACGATAAAATTGTGACGACAACACCTCGGAGCTCAACTCCCCGGGACACTGCCACAACCCCTAAAGACAGGAGGCACCAAGAACAATGTTCTCGTCACAAAACCATCGGAACGATTCCAAGATACCCGCGTGATCCTAAATTTTTTTTTTGTGAAATTTGAGAAGAGAATAGTCAAAACTCTACGTCAGGATGCCTTACCAGAGCGATGAGGAGACTGGGAAGTAAAAAGAATTCCTAGACTCTCCGATATATAATTCCTAAATGACTCAAAACATTTTTCTAGACACAACTCGGCCGCTAATAACGATCAAGCAATGGGGGCACCTAAGGTCGGGGAAGGCTCTGATACCAACTTGTAACGCCCTCGATGCGGCTATATCTCCCACATGTCGAGGCACGACTTAGAGGCATAACCGCATTGAAAGCAATGTCGCAAGTTAGGAAATCATCACAACATCCCATGTACTATAGATAATAAAGGGGAGATACATAGTTGGCTTACACTCGCCACGTCAATCAGGTACATAAATAACATTACATCATCCAAACACTCATGGCCCGACTACGACGCCAAAATAAAAGATAAACCAACATGCGACACGGTCCCGATCACCCCAACTGGGCACCACTACTGATCATCGGGAAAGGAAACATAGTATCATTGAGAGTCCTCGTCGAACTCCCACTTGAGCTCAAGCGCATCACCTGCAGCGGAATCGTCAGGCCCTGCATCTGGTGTAATAGTAATCTGTGAGCCACAGGGACTCAGCAATCTCGTACCCTCATGATCAAGACTATTTAAGCTTAATAGGTATGGCAAGGTAAATATATGTGGAGCTGCAGCAAGCGACTAGCATATGTGGTGGCTATCCTGTTCGCAAAAGAGAGCGAGAAGAGGAGGCAAAGCGCGAGCGAGAAACTAGAGGGCAACCTGCGCAAGCATTACTCAAACACCGTGTCCACTTCCCGGACTCCGCTGAGAAGAGGCCATCACGGTAACACACTCAGTTGATTCATTTTAATTAAGTTAAGGTTCAAGTTATCTACAACCGGACATTAACAAATTCCCATCTGCCCATAACCGCGGGCACGACTTTCGAAAGTTCAAATCCCTGCAGGGGAGTCCCAACTTAGCCCATGACAAGCTCTCACGGTCAACGAAGGAATAGACCTTCTCCCGAGACATTTCGATCAGACTCGGTATCCCGGTTGTACAAGACACTTCGACAAGTTAAAACAAATCCAGCAACACCGCCGGAATGTGCCGACAAATCCCGAGAGGAGCTGCACATATCTCGTTCTCAGGGCACCCTCAGATGAGACATCCTACGAGTAAAACCAACCCTCAAGTTGCCCCGAGGTGGCCCCGCAGTCTACTCGGTCGGACCAACACTCCGAGGAGCACTGGCCCGGGGGGGTCTAAATAAGATGACCCTCGGGCTCCGGAAACCCAAGGGAAAAGAGGCTAGGTGGCAAATGGTAAAACCAAGGTTGGGCATTGCTGGAAAATCTTTATTCAAGGCGAACTATCAAGGGGTTCCCATTATAACCCAACCGCGTAAGGAATACAAAAATCCGGGAACATAACACCGATATGACGGAAACTAGGGCGGCAAGAGTGGAACAAAACACTAGGCGAGAGGCCGAGCCTTCCACCCTTTACCAAGTATATAGATGCATTAAGATAACAAGATAATATAATGATATCCCAACAAGTAAATAATGTTCCAACAAGGAACGGTCTCCAATCTTCACCTGCAACTAGCAACGCTATAAGAGGGGCTGAGCAAAGCGGTAACATAGCCAATCAACGGTTTGCTAGGACATGGTGGGTTAGAGGTTTGACATGGCAATTTGGGAGGCATGATAAGCAAGTGGTAGGCATCATAGCATAGGCATAGCAAAAGAGCGAGCATCTAGCAAAGCAAAGATAGTAGTGATTTCGAGGGTATGATCATCTTGCCTGCAAAGTTGTCAGAGTTGACTGGATCCTCGAAAGAAAACTCAATGGGCTCCTCGTTAGCGAACTCGTCTCCCGGCTCTACCCAAACAAGACAAACAAGCAACAAGGACACAATCAACCCCGTGCAAACTCAAACAACATGATGCAAACATGGTATGCTATGCGGGATGCAATATGGGATGCATATGCAAGATTTGACAAGGAATGCATGAACCTAGCCTCAACTTGGAAATCCAAATGTGCCACTGGAAATATGAGATGAAATCGCTTGAAAACGATATAACGAACGCCGGAATCAGAGTTACGGTTTGGAAATGGCAAGCAATTCAAATATGACCACGTTCTGCGATTTACAGCGAGTAGTCATCTAAATGCAACAAGATGAATATGCGGCAGCACCCAAACATGGCATCAAAATACATGTCAGGGATCCTCTCATGAGGCTTAACAAAAGACTAGCACTGAGCTACGGCCAATTCATCCATTAACGGGTTCGAACAAGCATGGGAAAAATGCATTTGGCAAACAGATTTCAGACTTAGTGAAATTAACACTTGTCTGGAATTTCAGATCAGGTAGCACTCTTTGGAGCATGAAAACAATATGCTACAGGACCTGAACATGGCAAAGTAAAGCATGGCATGGAGCTACTCAAAGAGCTTAACAAAAGCCTCTTAGTGACCTTGAGCCAAAAGGGATCAGAAAATACAATTGCAAGCATGCGAACATGGCAAACACATAATCAGTTCTCAGACTTAGTGAAAACTGGAGCATGCTGAAACATATATCAAGTAGGCATGTTTACGAGCTCGATGCACTCACTACAGAGCAAGTCATGACAATCTAAGCATACACCCATCAATAATACACAAAATAGCTAGACATGGCAAGAACAATAACATAGCATGCACGGATCAACTACAACGTCCTCGGCAAAATCGCTAACAAGTAGACAATCTGCCCAGATTCACGAAATGACAAAAGTAGAGCTCGATCGACTCAAGCTAGGGTGCTCCATAATTGCAAACAAAGACATGGATGGATAGAGCACTACAAGATTAACTAAATATCCTTACTGATCATCCTCAAAAGAGGCATGGATCACTAGGAAACAAGATGAACATATGGCATAATGAGATAAACAGTCCAAGGACTTAGTGGAAATGCCAAGTCCCTGAAATCAGCATTAACGAATGCACCACTTTGCAAGCTTGTGCTAGTCACCACACACATCACAAAAATACATGGGTTGCACCTCTGGATTGATGGCAAAACATATAACAAAACTCATGTGGAGCTCAGGGGCATATCATGGACACAATAAACATGGAAAAAATGACAAATATCTAATTGGAGTAGCAGATCTGACAATTATCTCAAATAACACTCTTCTAACAGTATTTCGGGCATCAAGATGAACTCAAATGAAAATGATGCAATGAGATGAAATTATGTGCTCTCTGAGACGAATATTTTGATATGCTATATGCCCAAAACGGAGCTATGGATGAGGAGTTATGACATGATGAACATTAGAAAATAATTAGGGTTTCGGGCAGAAAAGTCAACCCAGACGGGATCCGGATCCAGATCTGGCCAGCGCGATCTACGAGGTTCGCCGGAGACGGAGTCGAGGCCGGCCGGAGAGGGCTTGGGGCGCCGGATCCGGGCGGTGAGGGGCCGGAGCGACGCGACGAGGCGGCGGGCACCGGTGGCCGGGGCGGCGCCGGCGGAGGTTGGCGGTGGCGGCGGAGTTTACCTGTGACGATGGCGGGCGGCGGCCGGAGCTGGAGGCTCGCTGACGCGGGAGAAGAGGCGCGTGGGCGGGCGGCGCGAGGGAGCGGGCCGCGGGGACAGGCGATGCGGTGGCGAGGGCGGCGTGACCAACGGGAGAACACCGCGTGGCGGCGGCGGCGCTAGCCGGACATGTCCGTCGGTGAAAGAAATTGTCCGGCGGCGGCCGACGAAGTGGATCTAGGGTTTCGGGACGAAGGGGAAGGAGAAATTCGGGGGTGTCTTTAAATAGGCATAGAGGGAGCTAGGAGTGTCCAAATGAGGTGCGGTTTTCAGCCACGCGATTGTGATGGAACGCTCTAGATGATGGAGAGGGTTTCGGTGAGTTTTGGGCCAAAATGGTGGGGTGTTGGGCTGCAACACACACGAGGCCTTTTCGGTCCCTCGGTTAACCGTTGGAGCATCAAACGAAGTCCAAATGATACGAAACTTGACAGGCGGTCTACCGGTAGTAAACCAAGGCCGTTTGGCAAGTCTCGGTCCAATCCGGAAATGTTTAATCCCCACACACGAAAGAAAAGTAGAAATGACCACCGGAGGAGAACGAAGCGCCGGAATGCAAAACGGACAACGGGGAAAATGCTTGAATGCATGAGATGAACACGTATGCAAATGCAATGCACATGATGACATGATATGAGATGCATGACAACGATAACAACACACGGAGACAAAGACCCGAACCCGAGAAAATAAAATAACTTAACGCCGGAAACGGCAAGAGTTGGAGTACATATTGGGAAAATCATATCCGGGGTGTTACAATGCAAAAACTAAACTTACTGCTTTCCACCAGCCAAATTGCATGTATATGTTCATTATTCTTATGACGTGACTTGCCAGTACATTCAATGTACTAACCTACAGGGCCGCAACATCTTATGTTGCAGGAATTTTCTACGATGGGTAAGAATTACGTTGTAGGGTTACGGTCTACACTCAACTTGCCGTTGGCGTTGATGGGACTCCACACCCTTATGTTTGTTTCCGCTGAGACATATGAGGTGTATATCAGTTTTATGTTATTTATACATGTGATTGCACTTTGATATATACATTGTTGTACTGTGTGTGTCAGCATACCGATCCAGGGATGACACGGATACACAGAGGCTTGACCGTTTGAGGTTGGGTCGCTACACGGTCTCACCGAATTCATTGGGTTGATCTAGGTTTTCACCTCGGTGCAACCAATTAGAATAGTTCGGTCTCACCAAGTTGCAGCAACTGCTTGCGATTCTACATCTCGGTGCCACCGAGTCGTTCCACCCGGTCACACCGACAGAGTCTAGATATATATACTCATGGGCTGAAAATTTGGAAATTCCTCCAAACGCTTTGCCCGTGCCTGTCCAGCTCCACGGACTCGAGGTCTCCGGATCGTCTCCTTGTCGCTAGCATCCTCCTGCCGCTGGTTTTCGCCGCTGTCAATGGGAATCTTCACTGCCGTTGCCGTCATAGCGGGTTCATCGGTAAGTTAGGGTATGAACTTTACCCCCTTGTGCAATCTTTATCTCCAATTCTTGCACTAATGTCAATGCCATGATTCTTGCGAGGATTGAAATAGTTCTATCCAACCAAAACTCCCTTTAGATTAGTTTTGATCCAAAAACTTAGGGTTAGGTTTCCGCCAAACTCATCTCGGACCGACCGATTTGGAGAATTCGGTCTCTGATTTGGCCCAGGCCACTTCACATGTACTACTCGGTCTGACCGAAGTGTACAAATCGGTGTGACCGAGTTTACTTTCTCAGTGAAACCCTAGCGTCTCGGAGTCACCGAACTGTGTCTCGGTCTGACTGATTTCACTACTTTAGACTCTAAAGTTGCTTCGGTGTCACCGAGTTTGTCATATCGATAGCTCCGAAATGCTTTCTGTAGAAATCTAAAATTAAGTTTTTGAGTCATTCCTTTTGCCAAAATAGCTGTGCTTTGCGATGCTCATCTACTCTATCTCTACCCATCTGTTCACAGGGTCAGCTTTAGCCATGTCAGACCAGAGTGTCAGCCAGAACAGGTCAGAGGAGCATCAGAATCTCAGTGGGGGCACTAGTCCCTCCAACAATAGTTATGATGAGGGTAGCGGAAGCACCCCAAGCAACATGCCCAAGGCTGCAACTAGGCAGAGGAGGAAAAGGAACTCAGAATCTGAAGATGAAGATTTTGTGGTTGATGAGGAGGTCACTTCCAAGAAGAAGGTGATCAAGAAAGAACAAGTTGCTGCTGCTGGCATTAAGCCATGGATGAAGAAGAAGGCTCCTGCTCAGAGGAAGCCCATGTCCAAAGTAAGAGCCTCAACTCAGGAAACCATGGATTTCACACTTGAACCAAGAGAAGAAGAGGCTAGTGGAGGCAAGAAGAGAAAGGAAAGGGTCAAGAAGACCATGGCCAGAGTTATTGGAAAGCCTTCCATGATGATGGAATCAGATGAGGAAGAGGATGAAGAAGATGCTGCACCAGCTCAGAAAACTCAGAAGTTGATGGGAGATGCAATCAAGTCTGGGGCTGCACCTTCTAAGCCCAAGACTGCTCCCAAGCAATCCTCACAAGCTCAAGCTCCAAAGCCAACAACACCTAAGAGATCAACAAGGAATATCCCAGCTGCTGAGAAGAACAAGGCCCCAGTGCCAGAGGTTCAAGAAGAGGAAGAGCCCCAAGTGCTTAGAAATCTCAAGCCCAAGATACCAGACCATGATGACACACATCCGGTTGCTGAAAACATGAAATTGAGGAAAGATGCAGGTCTCAGACTATGGAGGTAGACAGACCCTTATGCAACAAGGAGAAGGACCATTGTGGATTACATGTTTCACACCAAGGAGCAGCAGGACTTCTATGAGACAATTCTCCTTGACAAGAAGCCCATAGTGAGTGATATGAGATGGGTCGACTGGACATTCATTGATGACAATGAAGACTACTTTCCTAGAGTTCATGAGAGCTTCAGAATGAATGGAGTGGACACATTTATGGGTCAGAAATTGACCAAATGGAATGATGAGATGGTGATGCAATTCTATTCCACTGCCCATTTCTACCCAGATGGCAAGGTAGTCTGGATGACTGAGGGTACAAGGTACCAATCCTCTATTGCTGAGTGGTCCAAGCTGATCAATGCTCCTGCAGAAGCTGAAGATGACACAGATGTCTATGCAAAGCCCAGGAAAGGTCACAACTCCATGGCACATATGTATAATGAGATACCAGATGATGCCTTGGAGACTCATAAATTTGGCTCTATCTACTATTTACTATCAAGGCTGCCAACCATCAACACCATATTGAGGTATACTTTGTTGCCCAAGTCTGGAGATGACAGGATGATCAGAGGGCACTCAATCAACTTGCTACACATGTTTGATGTGCCATAGAAGTTCAAGGTGATGAGTGATGACCTTGATTGTTGAAACAATTAAGAGAACTGCAGTAGATCAAAATAGGTCATGTGGATATGCCCCACACATTCAGATGTTCATCAACTCCAAGGTGGGCACAGGAACATATCTGCTAGATAGAGAGCACCTTCCCTTGAGACCAGACCGTGAGGACAACGTTGTTGTCATGGATACTTCACATCCTACATCTGCAGAGGCTCGGGAGAAGAGAGAGAAGGCAAAAGCTGCAAAGACTTCCAAGATTCCAATGCGTCAGCTACAAATCTCAAGACCAAGTAGGACCAGCTCAGCTATCTGCTTGAGGCCACAGTGAGAATTAAGAAAGGACTAGCCACCCTGACTCAAAATCAAGAAAGTCTTGAGAAAATCATTGAAACAAAATTTTATGATCCAGACTTGAAGGTCATAGAGATTCATACCATAGTTGAGCAACTCCAAGAAGAAGCAGAGGACAGGAGAGGAAGAACTACCACAGAGGCATATCAGAGAGTGCCTAGAGCACAAAGGTCAGCAACTGTGCCAGTCAGTGTCACAAGAGCTACCACATCAGCACCTGCAGCCAGCCAGTTGCCCCTATAGTGGCAACCCCTCCAGTTCCTCAGAATTTAGCATAAGTTTTTGCACATACTGTCCTCTCCACGCCATCTTCGCACACGAGAGCTCCCGGAGATCGTGCTTAGAGTGCCGCATAGCACTATGCATTTTCAAGCTTTTTGGTAACTTGTTGCCAAAGGGGGAGTGTAACGCCCCGAGCCCGGTGCTTCAGATGCCTTCCTTGTTTTCCGAGATTCGTCGTGCGATTTGTTTTGTTCATTGCATTCATCCTTGCATCATGTGCATTGCATCATGTCATTAACCTTTGCATCTCAACTCAACTAAATAAATTGTATGGATTTTTGGTCCATTTAAACCGAGGGAACTCACATGGTGACTCTCTTTATAACATATCCTCCAATATTAGGGAGCTATATTAAATATTCCATTGTTTTGGAAATCACCATAACCCACGTGCAAAATAAATCCCATGCCTTTTTCTGCCCCGAGTTGACCTCCAAACCTTGCCCATAAATTATTTCATCATTTTCCGGAGCCCCACCAAAAATCCGAACATTTTTGGACCTTCCTTTTATCAAGTCCTAGTTTAAACCCATTCTAATTAAATTCAAATGAGTTTGAATTTACATCTTTCAATCATGCCTCTTTCTAGTTTTCTTGGTTCAAGCTCATTTTTGCGAGTCCGAGAAAATTAACCGCATGCCCGAATTCTTCCTCTAACCTTCTCTTCTCTCCTATCCTTTCTTCTAGTTCTTTGTTAATGTAAAGAGTATATGAGGGAGAGAGAGAGAGCCCAGCAGCCTGCAACCCTAGCCGGCCTCTTAGGCCCATCCGCAGCCCAGCCGGTGCCCCTCTAACCCTAGCCGTAGTTCCCCTCGACCCGATCGCACCCCATCTCTCCCTGTGCGCCGCACACCCCCGCATCGCCCGATCCCCTCGCTCCCGCACCCATCGCATCGAGCCACCCAGCGCCTGATCCCCTCTCCTTGATCTTCCCCTTCCTCTCCGGTGCGCCTCCACCTCGCCCTTCCTTCTCCCTCCGCGTGCCAGTACCCGACCTCCAGTGCCCGACCCTGCGCTCCGCCCTCACCGGAGAAGCGGGCCAAGCCGGAGCCCCGTCAGCCTCCTCAACGCCGCCGCTTCGTCCATCAAGTCCAGGCCGCCGAGCTCGCCTGGGACGCACGACCATGGCACCGTCGGCCTCCTCGCCGCCCCTGGAGCCGCACCGCCTCGACCTCGCCGCCGGCAGCAGCAGCATGCTTGCTGCATCCTCTCGCCGATGCCGCGCCGGGCCTCCCGCGCCGCCACCTGGAGACCAACTCCGGCGGCCCCGTCGCCTCTACGCGCGCCCAACCGCCTCGTCCCGTCCCCGCGGACCCCTCCTCGTTGCCCCGCTGTGCTCGGGAGGTCAGGGACGCCATGGACGACCCTGCGGCCACGCCCCTGTCGTCCCCGTGCCATGCTGCCTCCTAGAGTGCCTTGCCCGTCGCCGTTCGTCTTCAACTGCGGGAGCACAGTCTTCCTCTAACCCCGTCCAGATCCGGGTGGCCTCCGCCGCCTTGCCCGTCCCCGTCGGAGTTGACCTCCACCGCAGGCCACGCGCGAACCCGCGTTGTCTCTGCCAGCCCTGTGCTGCTGCTTGCATCCGCCAAGGCCATCTTCAGATTTTCGCCAAGTACAACTACCGCCGACATGTACATCTACGAAAAACGTGTACCATCTACCGTCGCTCAAAGACCCGTGTACCACTACTTCCACGACGTCCGTGAACCACTACCGTCGACCCTCGAAGACCCCGTGGGCCCCGAACATCCATGGGACATGAACAACTACTTCCACTACGATATGTACCTCCACCGTCGCCGTGAACAACTACTTCCCACGATGACCCGAGAACGTCTACTTCCTTTGCATCGTACCGAACTCGATCCGCCCCGAAAACGCTCGCTTCAAAGGTATAACCCGAGACGACCGCGATGAGATGCCCTTGCATGTATGAGATGAACCGTATGTTTGCACCGTGTCCGAATTGTCACTCGTTTTCCATGCTGCCATCCCGTGGGAACCCGGAATCCGGGGGCACCCCACCATCCTTGCACGACACGCTCACACCCACTTCCTTTGCACCGGTATCTCCATGAGCTACCGGAACCGATATGTTGCCGTGGCATCATTTTCGGATATGTTGCCGTGGCACCATTTCTGTTTCGCCGCCGTGGCACCCTTTTCATTCCGCCATGGTGACTAATGCTTCATAACATGCTCATGTCAACATTTCCATAAAAAAAGCATAAACTTGTATATGTCATCCGCATCATGTTAACAATATTTAAATGCTTAAAAAATTGTTGTTGCATTAAATTACTAAATGACATGGGGATTTTCCGGAATTGTTGTTTGTTGTTTCCGGCCTCATTTAAACTTGACTAGATAGGTAGTTTTATTTGCTTCACCCTCTTTCCATGCTTATCAACATTTAATATTGTTGAGTACATAACCGGGAGAGAACTAAATAATTGATGTGGCATTTCGTCGATATGCAACGGAGTTGCATATTGACCTCCACTTAATTTGTAGGATTGTTTGTGCAAATTGCCATGCCATGCCTCATTAAACCGGACATGCATCATACTTGATTGTGCATCATGCCTTGACTATGCTTGTGTGTTTACCATGGTTGTTTGCTTCTTTCCGGTTTGCTTCTCTTGTTAGCTTCGGTTTCGTTCCGGAGTTGTGAGGATTCGTTCGACTACGTCCGTTTGTCTTCTTCATGGACTCGGTCTTCTTCCTTGCGGGATTTCAGGCAAGATGATCATACCCTCGAAATCACTACTATCTTTGCTTTGCTAGATGCTCGCTCTTTTGCTATGCCAATGCTACGATGCCTACCATTTTCTTTCAAGCCTCCCAAATTGCCATGTCAAACCTCTAACCCACCATGTCCTAGCAAACCGTTGATTGGCTATGTTACCGCTTTGCTCAGCCCCTCTTTTAGCGTTGTTAGTTGCAGGTGAAGATTGAAGTTTGTTCCTTGTTGGAACATGGAGATGTTGTTCCTTGTTGGAACATGTTTACTTGTTGGAATATCACAATATATCTTATTTAATTAATGCATCTATATATTTGGTAAAGGGTGGAAGGCTCGGCCTTATGCCTGGTGTTTTGTTCCACTCTTGCCGCCCTAGTTTCCGTCATATCGGTGTTATGTTCCCGGATTTTGCGTCCCTTACGCGGTTGGGCTATAATGGGAACCCCTTGACAGTCCGCCTTAAGTAAAGCTCTTCCAGCAATGCCCAACATTGGTTTTACCATTCGCCACCTAGCCTTTTCTTTCCCTTGGGTTCTGCAGACTCAAGGGTCATCTTTATTTTAACCCCCCCTGGGCCAGTGCTCCTCTGAGTGTTGGTCCGACCGAGTAGACTGCGGGGCCACCTCGGGGCAACTTGAGGGTTGGTTTTACTCGTAGGATGTCTCATCTGAGTGTGCCCTGAGAAAGAGATATGTGCAGCTCCTATCGGGATTTGTCGGCACATTCGGGCGGTGTTGCTGGTTTAGTTTTACCCTGTCGAAATGTCTTGTTGTACCGGGATACCGAGTCTGATCGGAACGTCTCGGGTGGAGGTCTATTCCTTCGTTGACCGTGAGAGCTTGTGATGGGCTAAGTTGGGACTCCCCTGCAGGGATTTGAACTTTCGAAAGCCGTGCCCGCGATTATGGGCAGATGGGAATTTGTTAACGTCCGGTTGTAGAAAACCTAAAGTCGACCTTAATTAAAATGAATCAACCGCGTGTGTAACCGTGATGGTCTCTTTCCGGCGGAGTCCGGGAAGTGAACACGGTTGTTGGAGTTATGCTTGGCGTAGGTTGCTATAGGATCACTTCTTGATCATACTTTTTATCGATCGTGCTTTGCCTTCTCTTCTCGCTCTCATTTGCGTATGTTAGCCACCATATATGCTAGTCGCTTGCTGCAGCTCCACCTCATGCCTTTACCTTACCCATAATCTTAAATAGTCTTGATCGCGAGGGTGCGAGATTGCTGAGTCCCCATGGCTCACCGATACTTCCAAAACCAGCTTGCAGGTGCCGATGAGTTCGTGCAGATGACGCAACCAAGCTGAGGAGGAGCTCTTTGAAGATCTTGTCCTTTGTGTTGTTTCCATGGTAGTTGATCAGTAGTGGAGCCCAGTTGGGGTCGATCGGGGACCTTTGTCGCATTTGGGGTTCTTCTTTTATTTTGGTTCCGTAGTCGGACCCTGTTTGTATTTGGTTGATGTAATGCTTTATTCATGTAATTGTGTGAAGTGGCGATTGTAAGCCAACTATGTATCTCTTTCCTTTATATATTACATGGGTTGTGTGAAGATTACCTCACTTGCGACATATGCCCTCAATGCGATTATGCCTCTAAGTCGTGTCTCGACACGTGGGAGATATAGTCGCATCGAGGGTGTTACAAGTTGGTAATCAGAGCCTTCCCCGACCTTAGGAGCCCCATTGCTTGATCATTTTTAGCAGCAGAGTTGTGTCTAGAAAAATGTTTTGAGTCACTTAGGAATTATATATCGGAGAGTTTAGGAATTCTTTTTACTTCCCAGTCTCCTCATCGCTCTGGTAAGGCATCCTGACGTAGAGTTTGACTCTTCTCTTCTCAAATTTCACTAATTTTTTTTTTAGGATCACGCGGGTATCTTGGAATCATTTCGATGGTTTTATGATGAGAACATTGTCTTGGTGCCTCCTGTCAGGGGTTTTGTGGAAGTGTCCCGGGGAGTTGAGCTCTGAGGTGTTGTCATCATAATTTTATCGTTGCAGTTCTGGAATACCTGAGTTTAGTACGCCGACATCGAAAATCTCTTTTATGCAGTTCGTTGGTGAGATAACCTTGACGCCACCCAGTACTGGGGCGGGAGTTCGGGAGTATTGCCATAACTTGTATAACAGATGCTTTTCGAAGGTTGAGGTAGACGATTTCCGAAGGTTTCTTGGTTATGTGTTGAAGGATGGATACAGCTGGATGTAGGATTTGCTAGTTTTGGGTGAGATATTATGCTTCCCCTATATCCCCAACACCTGATTGCATAACCGGAAAATTTCGGGAGTTTCTTAGGTGGGAATTCTAGTAGCTCTTAGGATATCTTTCCAACTGATGTATGATATGACATTGGGGTTCAACGTCTAGTGGTCCGCCTATTCACGGTTGATTTTACAGTGGTCTCGTTGTGTCTTAAAGAGTCCTTGGCTATGCCGACTCGGGGACGCTTCGTATGTCATGTGCACTGCCTTGTACATGATGGTGCTGTACGATCGAGCACGTGTAGGCCCCACCACGAAAACTTCGGACGAAATCTCTATCATATGTTTGTTCTGGCTTATTTTGCAAGCCAATCCTTTGTTTTGTTTTGAGTTCTGGTATTCGAGTTGCTTCGAAGTCAAATGTTGATTCCATACCTTTTCCAAATGGTGTTCTCATATTCCTATGTGAATACTAATCCTTCTTGATCATCGAGTCTGTCTTGTCAATCCTTTTTTTTAACCGGTGTGTCTCTCCTCAAGTGGATCCGTTCACGTCAACATTTGCAAGATCAATTATCACTTCTTCTCAATGGTGTTTGTTTCATCCATCTCCAAGTTGCCTTTGTTTTTCCCGCCCTCCCACCCTTTTAATTCAAGGATTGAGATTTCTTAATCACCATCCATTTTTATTGATGTGAAGTCTCTCCATTCTTTTCCTTGAATGTTCTTATCCGGTGATTCTCATGAAGTTTCTAACGGAGCTTCAAGTTCGTCATTCTTCTTTCTTTTCTTCTCCGGTGGATTCAAGTCAAGATTTGTCGATTATATCCCCTTTTCTCGTTTCAAATACCTTCTATTGACGGTGCTCCTCATATTCATTCATTTCTCGCTATTCAATTGTTCCGGAATGCTCAAGATATCTCGAAGATTCGTGTTTCCACTCTACATTCGTTCAAACTCTTTCGAGGATGTTATTTCATTCTACCCATTTAATTCAACTGGTGCATTCCCTCTTTTAAATCGTTCTACGGTGTTTCTTTTGACTGGGCCCTAACCCACAGGTCTTTTTCCAGGATCTTACCTGACTCTTCTTATTTTCCCGGCGTTACTCTCAAATTCTTTTCCAAGTTTGACGTAAGAATGAGTTATCATCAGTCAAATGCCTTTCTCCTTGATCTTTCAAATTCTTACATCGTTGGTTCAACCTCTCCAATTTTAATCCCGGAGATCTCAACAATTTGGTGGTGTTTCTCATCGTCATTCCCAGCATTTGAAGAACGAAGAAGATTTTTTTTCTCTCAATCTTGCTCCTTTCTCTTCAAGGTTCGTGGTTCTAGCGTTATGCCATCCTCTCATAGTTATTTTCGATTGTCAGAATTCTTTTCACTCATCCGGAGTAATTCAGAGTATTTTCTGTCGGATTATCCGGAGCCCATCATCTAAGATTGATTCAGTCCAGCTTTCAGCTCGCATACTCTAAATCATACCGGTGCTTCGTTCAAGTGATCTTTAATCGGCTCGTGATCTCGTCGTTCTCATGTATCTAAATCCTCTCAAGCATCTTTGTGTATTTGCTAATTCTAACCGGTGATTCATCCCTTTACTTTGTTTATTTTAATTCTTACGGTGGTTCGTTCAAGAGTTTTCTTCCTTCGTGTATCATATCTATGCCTTCGTGCTTTCTAAATTCTACCGGTGGATCGTTGAAGACTTTCTCAAGTTTGCGCAATATCTATCTTAATCCTTTCTACGAGAATAAGTAGTATGCCAAATCCGTTGCTTGTCATCAATTTAAAATGGTGAAGGATAAGCATAATGTAATCCTTATTCTTGTTTCACCCAAGATATTAATTCCTTATTCCTGAGGCTCATCAAATTCTTGTTTCCATTTGTTCATCTTTCTTTACCGGAGTGCCAAGTTTTCTCTTTATCTCGTTGCGGAGATTCATCTAAATCATTACAAGGTTTCACCTTGTGTTTTCAACTTCTTTTTCCTTCCATTGGATCATCTTTTTGTTACCGGAGTTCTTCATGGAGGTTCTACATGATGGTTCATCAAGGATTTATTTCCTTTTCGAAGTTTTCATCGAGATTCTTTTAAGGAGCTCAAGCAGTCTTCTTCTTGTAATTCGGAGTGAGATTCTGTCTACCATATTATCGGAGGTGGTGTTATGTCATTTCCAATATTTTTCCTTCGTGTTTCATGATTCACAAGTTATCAAGTATGAGATATTTTAAATCCATCAACCTATTCGTTGGAATTATCTTGGGTTATATTCCACCTAAAGCCTTCCCTGAGGTTTGTTGCTATCTATGGTGCTTATAAATGACCCAAGTTCTTCATTTATCCTCCCGGCGAAATAAGTTCTCGTCTCCTTGTTGATATCAATCCAATCCTTTTCCCGTGAGTGGCAGGTTGTCACCTCATAGTTTTGAGATGTTTTCCATAAGCCCACTACAAGCTTATTCGTTTTGTTGTTGGTTTTCCAACAACCCCGTTGTAACCTTCTTGGAAGGGTGCTTTACAAGCTCATTTGTGGCAGAAGTTGGCATTTTCTTCTCCATTCGGTTATTCCAATGATTTATCTTCTATTCTTTCTTCCGGAGGCATTGTGATGTTGCTCTTTTCACTCATCATCTCGAATTGGGAGGATCATGTTCTTTTCGTGCTTATCCATTTAACCGGAGTGGTGCATCCTCTTTTCAAGTTCTTTTCATCTTATCAAGTCTTGCATCTCTTTTCAACCGGAGTGCTGTCCGAATTTGATCGTCCTTGTTCCTTGTTTATCTTGTTTCAACCAGAGTGGTTCCAATTCTATCTTGTCCATTAAACTCTTGATTCATGTCTTTGCAACCTTCAAGTTCTCGTAATGTTCCTTGTTCCTCTTTTCTAACGGATTGTTTGCAATCTCGTTCATCTCCTTTGTATTCTTTCTTTCAATTTGTTCAACCTCTCAAGGTTCTTTGGTTTCACTCTTTTGTCGAAGAAGCAACTTAGTTTTACCTTTTTCTCTTTCTCTTCCGTTTCTCTCCGGTGCCATTCTAGATCTCGGGACGAGATCCTCTTGTAGTGGTGGAGTGTTCTAACGCCCCGAGCCCGGTGCTTCAGATGCCTTCCTTGTTTTCCGAGATTCGTCGTGCGATTTGTTTTGTTCATTGCATTCATCCTTGCATCATGTGCATTGCATCATGTCATTAACCTTTGCATCTCAACTCAACTAAATAAATTGTATGGATTTTTGGTCCATTTAAACCGAGGGAACTCACATGGTGACTCTCTTTATAACATATCCTCCAATATTAGGGAGCTATATTAAATATTCCATTGTTTTGGAAATCACCATAACCCACGTGCAAAATAAATCCCATGCCTTTTTCTGCCCCGAGTTGACCTCCAAACCTTGCCCATAAATTATTTCATCATTTTCCGGAGCCCCACCAAAAATCCAAACATTTTTGGACCTTCCTTTTATCAAGTCCTAGTTCAAACCCATTTGAATTAAATTCAAATGAGTTTGAATTTACATCTTTCAATCATGCCTCTTTCTAGTTTTCTTGGTTCAAGCTCATTTTTGCGAGTCCGAGAAAATTAACCGCATGCCCAAATTCTTCCTCTAACCTTCTCTTCTCTCCTATCCTTTCTTCTAGTTCTTTGTTAATGTAAAGAGTATATGAGGGAGAGAGAGAGAGCCCAGCAGCCTGCAACCCTAGCCGGCCTCTTAGGCCCATCCTCAGCCCAGCCGGTGCCCCTCTAACCCTAGCCGCAGTTCCCCTCGACCCGATCGCACCCCATCTCTCCTTGTGCGCCGCACACCCCCGCATCGCCCGATCCCCTCGCTCCCGCACCCATCGCATCGAGCCACCCAGCGCCCGATCCCCTCTCCTCGATCTTCCCCTTCCTCTCCGGTGCGCCTCCACCTTGCCCTTCCTTCTCCCTCCGCGCGCCAGTACCCGACCTCCAGTGCCCGACCCTGCGCTCCGCCCTCACCGGAGAAGCGGGCCAAGTCGGAGCCCCGTCAGCCTCCTCAACGCCGCCGCTTCGTCCAGCAAGTCCAGGCCGCCGAGCTCGCCTGGGCCGCACGACCATGGCACCGTCGGCCTCCTCGCCGCCCCTGGAGCCGCACCGCCTCGACCTCGCCACCGGCAGCAGCAGCATGCTTGCTGCATCCTCTCGCCGACGCCGCGCCGGGCCTCCTGCGCCGCCACCTGGAGACCAACTCCGGCGGTCCCGTCGCCTCTGCGCGCGCCCAACCGCCTCGTCCCGTCCCCGCGGACCCCTCCTCGTTGCCCCGCTGTGCTCCGGAGGTCAGGGACGCCATGGACGACCCTGCGGCCACGCCCCTATTGTCCCCGTGCCCTGCTGCTTCCTAGAGTGCCTTGCCCGTCGCCGTTCGTCTTCAACTGCGGGAGCGCAGTCTTCCTCTAACCCCGTCCAGATCCGGGTGGCCTCCGCCGCCTTGCCCGTCCCCGTCGGAGTTGACCTCCACCGCAGGCCACGCGCGAACCCGCGTTGCCTCTGCCAGCCCTGTGCTGCTGCTTGCATCTGCCAAGGCCATCTTCAGATTTTCGCCAAGTACAACTACCACCGACATGTACATCTACGAAAAACATGTACCATCTATCGTCGCTCGAAGACCCGTGTACGACTACTTCCACGACGTCCGTGAACCACTACCGTTGACCCTCGAAGACCCCGTGGGCCCCGAACATCCATGGGACATGAACAACTACTTCCACTACGATATGTACCTCTACCGTCGCCGTGAACAACTACTTCCCACGATGACCCGAGAATGTCTACTTCCTTTGCATCGTACCGAACTCGATCCGCCCCGAAAACGCTCGCTTCAAAGGTATAACCTGAGACGACCGCGATGAGATGCCCTTGCATGTATGAGATGAACCATATGTTTGCACCGTGTCCGAATTGTCACTCGTTTTCCATGCTGCCATCCCGTGGGAACCCGGAATCCGGGGGCACCCCACCATCCTTGCACGACACGCTCACGCCCACTTCCTTTGCACCGGTATCTCCATGAGCTACCGGAACCGATATGTTGCCGTGGCATCATTTTAGGATATGTTGCCGTGGCACCATTTCTGTTTTGCCGCCGTGGCACCCTTTTCATTCCGCCATGGCGACTAATGCTTCATAACATGCTCATGTCAACATTTCCATAAAAAAAGCATAAACTTGTATATGTCATCCGCATCATGTTAACAATATTTAAATGCTTAAAAAATTGTTGTTGCATTAAATTACTAAATGACATGGGGATTTTCCGGAATTGTTGTTTGTTGTTTCCGGCCTCATTTAAACTTGACTAGATAGGTAGTTTTATTTGCTTCACCCTCTTTCCATGCTTATCAACATTTAATATTGTTGAGTACATAACCGGGAGAGAACTAAATAATTGATGTGGCGTTTCGTCGATATGCAACGGAGTTGCATATTGACCTCCACTTAATTTGTAGGATTGTTTGTGCAAATTGCCATGCCATGCCTCATTAAACCAGACATGCATCATACTTGATTGTGCATCATGCCTTGACTATGCTTGTGTGTTTACCATGGTTGTTTGCTTCTTTCCGGTTTGCTTCTCTTGTTAGCTTCAGTTTCGTTCCGGAGTTGTGAGGATTCGTTCGACTACGTCCGTTTGTCTTCTTCATGGACTCGTTCTTCTTCCTTGCAGGATTTCAGGCAAGATGATCATACCCTCGAAATCACTACTATCTTTGCTTTGCTAGATGCTCGCTCTTTTGCTATGCCAATGCTACGATGCCTACCATTTTATTTCAAGCCTCCCAAATTGCCATGTCAAACCTCTAACCCACCATGTCCTAGCAAACCGTTGATTGGCTATGTTACCGCTTTGCTCAGCCCCTCTTTTAGCATTGTTAGTTGCAGGTGAAGATTGAAGTTTGTTCCTTGTTGGAACATGGAGATGTTGTTCCTTGTTGGAACATGTTTACTTGTTGGAATATCACAATATATCTTATTTAATTAATGCATCTATATATTTGGTAAAGGGTGGAAGGCTCGGCCTTATGCCTGGTGTTTTGTTCCACTCTTGCCACCCTAGTTTCCGTCATATCGGTGTTATGTTCCCGGATTTTGCGTCCCTTACGCGGTTGGGCTATAATGGGAACCCCTTGACAGTTCGCCTTAAGTAAAGCTCTTCCAGCAATGCCCAACATTGGTTTTACCATTCGCCACCTAGCCTTTTCTTTCCCTTGGGTTCTGCAGACTCAAGGGTCATCTTTATTTTAACCCCCCCTGGGCCAGTGCTCCTCTGAGTGTTGGTCCGACCGAGTAGACTGCGGGGCCACCTCGGGGCAACTTGAGGGTTGGTTTTACTCGTAGGATGTCTCATCTGAGTGTGCCCTGAGAAAGAGATATGTGCAGCTCCTATCGGGATTTGTCGGCACATTCGGGCGGTGTTGCTGGTTTAGTTTTACACTGTCGAAATGTCTTGTTGTACCGGGATACTGAGTCTGATCGGAACGTCTCGGGTGGAGGTCTATTCCTTCGTTGACCGTGAGAGCTTGTGATGGGCTAAGTTGGGACTCCCCTGCAGGGATTTGAACTTTCGAAAGCCGTGCCCGCGGTTATGGGCAGATGGGAATTTGTTAACGTCCGGTTGTAGAAAACCTGAAGTCGACCTTAATTAAAATGAATCAACCGCGTGTGTAACCGTGATGGTCTCTTTCCGGCGGAGTCCGGGAAGTGAACACGGTTGTTGGAGTTATGCTTGGCGTAGGTTGCTATAGGATCACTTCTTGATCATACTTTTTATCGATCGTGCTTTGCCTTCTCTTCTCGCTCTCATTTGCGTATGTTAGCCACCATATATGCTAGTCGCTTGCTGCAGCTCCACCTCATGACTTTACCTTACCCATAAGCTTAAATAGTCTTGATCGCGAGGGTGCGAGATTGCTGAGTCCCCGTGGCTCACGATACTTCCAAAACCAGCTTGCAGGTGCCGATGAGTCCGTGCAGATGACGCAACCAAGCTCAGGAGGAGCTCGTTGAAGATCTTGTCCTTTGTGTTTTTTCCGTGCTAGTTGATCAGTAGTGGAGCCCAGTTGGGGTCGATCGGGGACCTTTGTCGCATTTGGGGTTCTTCTTTTATTTTGGTTCCGTAGTCGGACCCTGTTTGTATTTGGTTGATGTAATGCTTTATTCATGTAATTGTGTGAAGTGGCGATTGTAAGCCAACTATGTATCTCTTTCCTTTATATATTACATGGGTTGTGTGAAGATTACCTCACTTGCGACATATGCCCTCAATGCGATTATGCCTCTAAGTCGTGTCTCGACACGTGGGAGATATAGTCGCATCGAGGGTGTTACAGGGAGAAAGTGTATAGATCATAGGCTTCGCGAGAGAGTGTGTTTTGCTTTTGTTTGCCTCTCTTGCTACTTATTATTTGCTTGTGTGCTTGCTACAATATTTGTGCTTGTGTGTGGGATACTCTTATGATCATGTCGTTGATCATATTATGCTTTAATGTGTGCTTGTATGATGCTATGTTATTACTTATGTGTGATCAATCATGTTTGCCTTGGTGATGAGTGCATGTTATTTATATTCTATCTTTTTCAGCACTCCACCAAGATGTATGCGACATGGAAGAGTAACCCATGATCCTAATCGATTGTGCATTTGCATCCAAAAGCAAATTTTAAATAATGCACAAATTTAGGAGGGGCTCTTGCTTATCACATACTTCACAAACCGAGGATAAATTTCATTCTTATTATCATTTGTCGAAGCTTTGATCTATATGTTGTCATCAATTACCAAAATGGGGGAGATTGAAAGTGCAACTAATCCCTGGGTGGTTTTGGTAATTCATAACAACATATAGCTCATTAAACTAATATCCATTCAAGTTGATTATTTCGGAAAGTTCAATGATTGGCATGGCATGGACTAGAGATGTGGACCCCTCAAAATGCTAAGGACAAATATTGGCAAAAGCGCAAGACTCCTCATTTCTATTTTAGTGATCCAAGATCACATTGAGTCCATAGGAAAAGCCAATAGTATTAAAAGGAGATGAGGTGTTGCTTAATGGTCTACTTGCTCAAAATGCTTAGTGATATACTCCAAAGCCCTCAACCACTCTCTCAAATCCAAATATGTCCTAAACCTAAAGTCAAACTCAGCCCCACCAATTTGATCCATCCGGCGCCACCGAGTTGCTTTGACATAGCCATAGCCAGAAACCCTAATCAGTTTGGCCTCACCGATAGGGATTTCTGTCTCACCGAGATGGGATTGTAAACTCTTTGTTTCCCTTCGTAACGTTTCGATCTCACTGAAATGAGCGATCGGTCCCACCGAGTTCGCAATGCAAACTCTCTGTTTCCCTTTCATAACGTTTTGGTATCACCGAAAGGAGCGATCGGTCCCACCGAGTTTGCCTGACCAACTCTCTGTTTACTTACTACTAAAATCGGTCTGACCGAGTTTATGTAATCGGTCAAACTGAGATGAGGTTTTGCCCTAACCCTAGCACATCGGTCCCACTGAGTTAATCATGTCAGTTCCACCGAGAATCCTAACGTTCACATTTTCAACTGAATCGGTCTCACCGAGTTCACTTATTCGGTCTGATCGAATTGGGTCAAATGTGTGTAACGATTAGATTTTGTGTGGAGGCTATATATGCCCCTCCACCCCTTCTCTATTCAAGCGACAACCATTAGAACATGCCTACACTTACACTACTCATTTTCTGAGAGAGAACCACCTACTCATGTGTTGAGACCAAGACATTCAAATCCAACCACAAGAATTTTGATCTCTAGCCTTCCCCAAGTTGCTTTCCACTCAAATCATCTTTCCACCATAGCCAAATCTGTGTGAGAGAGTTGAGTGTTGGGGAGACTATCATTTGAAGCACAAGAGCAAGGAGTTCATCATGAACATAGCATATATTACCTTTTGGAGAGTGGTGTCTCCTAGATTGGTTAGGTGTCACTTTGGAGCCTCCGTCAAGATTGTGGAGTTGAACCAAGGAGTTTGTAAGGGCTAGGAGATCACCTACTTCATGAAGATCTACCCAAGTGAGGCAAGTCCTTCGTGGGCGATGGCCATGGTGGGATATACAAGGTTGCTTCTTCGTGGACCCTTCATGGGTGGAGCCCTCCGTGGACTCGCGCAACTGTTACCCTTAGTGGGTTGAAGTCTCCATCAACGTGGATGTACGATAGCACCACCTATCGGAACCACGCCAAAAATCTATGTGTCTACATTGCGTTTGCCTTTCCAAACCCCTCCCTTTACCTTCATATGCAATGTTTCACTTTCTGTGCTATACTCTTAGAATCACATGTGTAGGTTGATTGCTTGACTTGTGCTAAGTTGCTAAAATCTACCAAGACTTAAAATTGGGAAAATGCTAGATTTTAATTTGCTCAAGTAGTCTAATCACCCCCCTCTAGACCTACTTTCGATCCTATTGGGGAACGTAGCATGCAATTTTAAAAAAAATTGCCTACGATCACGCAAGATCTATGTAGGATATGCATAGCTACGAGCGGGGAGAGTGTGTCCACGTACCCTCGTAGACCGAAAGTAGAAGCGTTTAGTAACGAGGTTGATGTAGTCGAACGTCTTCACGATCCAACTGATCCAAGCACCGAACGTACGACACCTCCATGTTCAGCACACGTTCAGCTCGATGACGTCCCTTGAGCTCCTGATCTAGTTAAGGACGAGGGAGAGTTTCATCAGCACGACGACGTGGCGACGGTGATGATGAAGTTACTGGCACAGGGCTTCGCCTAAGCACTACGGCGATATGACCAAGGTGTGTAACTGTGGAGGGGGGCACCACACACGGCTAAGAGAAGACTTGGTGTACCTTTGGGGTGCCCCTCCCACGTATCTAAAGGAGGGGGGAAGAGGAGGACGGCCCCAGGGGGGCGCGCCATAGGGGGAGAGTCCTACTTGGACTCCCGGTCCAAGTAGGATTCGCCCCCCTTCCTATTCCAACTAGGAGAAGGAGGGAAGGAGGAAGAGGGGAGAAGGAAAGAGGGGGGCGCAGCCCCTCCTAGTCCAATTTGGACCAGCCATGGGCGGGCGGGGGGGGGGCACCCCTTGAGGCCCTTCTTTCCCCTAAAGCCCATTAAGGCCCATTACTTCCCCCGACGAATTCCCGTAACTCTCCGGTACTCCGAAAAATACCCGAATCACTCAAAACCATTCCGATGTCCGAATATAGCCTTCCAATATATAGCTCTTTACCTCTTGACCATTTAGAGACTCCTCGTCGTGTCCGTGATCTAATCCGGGACTCCGAACAAACTTCAGTCATCAAATCACATAACGCATAATACAAATCGTCCTTGAGCGTTAATCGTGCGGACCCTACGAGTTCGAGAACAATGTATACATGACCGAGACACATCTCCGGTCAATAACCAATAGTGGAACTTGGATGCTGATATTGGCTCCTACATATTCTACGAAGATCTTCATCGGTTAAACTGCATAACAACATACGTTGTTCCCTTTGTCATCGGTATGTTACTTGCCCCAGATTCGATCATCGGTATCATTATACCTAGTTCAATCTCTTTATAGACAAGTCTCTTTACTCGTTCCGTAATGCATCATCCCGCAACTAACTCATTAGTCACATTGCTTGCAAGGCTTATAGTGATGAGCATTACCGAGAGGGCCCAGAGATACCTCTCCGATACTCAGAGTGACAAATCCTAATCTCGATCTATGCCAACTCAACAAACACCTTTGGAGACACCTATAGAGCATCTTTATAATCACCCAGTTATGTTGTAACGGTTGATAGCACACAAGGTGTTCCTCAAGTATTCGGGAGTTGCATAACCTCATAGTCAAAGGAACATGTATAAGTCATGAAGAAAGCAATAGCAATAAAACTAAACGACCATTATGCTAAGCTAATGGATGGGTCTTGTCTATGGTCAGGAAACTTAACCATCTTTGATTAACGAGCTAGTCAAGTAGAGGCATACTAGGGACACTCTATTTTGTCTATGTATTCACACATGTACTAAGTTTCCGGTTAATACAATTCTAGCATGAATAATAAACATTTATCATGGTATAAGGAAATATAAATAACAACTTCAGTCTCCCACTTGCTAAGTGGGAGTTCTTAAGTAATTTGATTAATTGAACTTAATTTATCATGAACCTAGTCCTGATAGTATTTGCAAATTATGTTGTAGATCAATTGCTCATTGCTTGAAAAATAAGTTGAAAGATGACTAGGTCTGTGATCTGAGGATTATCCTCATTGTTGCATAGAAGAATTATGTCCTTGATGCACCGCTAGGTGACAGACCTGTTGCAGGAGCTGATGCAGATGTTATGAACGTTTGACAAGCTCAATATGATGACTACTTGATAGTTTAGTGTGCCATGGTTTACGACTTAGAATTGGGGCTTCAAAGATGTTTTGAACGCCGTGGAACATATGAGATGTTCCAAGAGCTGAAATTGGTATTTAAAACTCATGCCCGTGTCGAGAGCTATGAGACCTTTGACAAGTACTTTGCCTACAAGATGGAGGAGAATAGCTTAGCCAGTGAGCATGTGCTTAGAATGACTGGGTTCTACAATCGCTTGTATCAAGTGGGAGTTAATCTTCCAAATAAGATAGTGATTGACAGAGTTCTCTAGTCACTATCACCAAGCTACTAGAACTTCGCGATGAACTATAATATGCAAGGGATAACGAAAATGATTCCCAAGCTCTTCGAAATGTTGAAATCAGTGAAGGTAGAAATCAAGAAAGAGCATCAAGTGTTGATGGTTAACAAGACCACTAGTTTCAAGAAAAAGGGCAAGGGACAGAAAGGGAATTACAAGAAGAACAACAAACAAGTTGCCACTCCTATGTAGAAGCCCAAAGCTAGACCCAAGCCTGAAACTGAGTGCTTCTACTACAAAGGAAATGGTCACTGGAACCGGAACTGCCCCAAATACTTGGCGGATAAGAAGGATGGCAAAGTGAACAAAGGTATATTTGATATACATGTTATTGATGTGTACTTTACTAGTGTTCATAGTAACCCCTGGGTATTTGATACCAATTCAGTTGCTAAGATTAGTAACTTGAAACAAGAGTTACAAAATGAACAGAGACTAGTTGAGGGCGAGGTGACGATGTGTGTTGGAAGTGATTCCGAGGTTGATACAATCACCATCGCACGCAACCTCTACCTTCGGGATTAGTGTTGAGCCTAAAATAAATGTCATTTGGTGTTTGCGTTAAGCATGAATATGATTAGATCATGTTTATTGCAATACGGTTATTCATTTAAGTCAGAGAATAACTATTGTTCTATTTACATGAATAAAACCTTCTATGGTCATACAGCATAGGTGAATGGTTTATTGATTCTCGATCGTAGTAATATATATATTCATAATATTGATGCCAAAAGATGCAAAGTTGATAATGATAGTGCAACATACTTGTGGCACTACCGTTTAAGTCATATTGGTGTAAAGCGCATGAAGAAACTCCATGCAGACGGAATTTTGGAATCACTTGATTATGAATCATTTGATACTTGTGAACCATGCCAAATGGGCAAGATGACTAAAACTCCATTCTCCAGAACAATGGAGCGAGCAAAGGACTTATCGGAAATAATACATACCAATGTATGCGGTCCAATGAGTATTGAGGCACGCGGCGGGTATCGTTATTTTCTCACCTTCACAGATGATTTAAGTAGGTATGGGTATATCTACTTGATGAAACACAAGTTTGAAACATTTGAAAAGGTTTAAAGAATTTCAGAGTGAAGTAGAGAATCATCATAACAAGAAAATAAAGTTTCTATGATCTGATCGCGCAAGCAAATATTTGAGTTACGAGTTTGGTGTTATTTTTGGAATAGTTTCACAAACTCACGCTACCTGGAACACCACAACGTAATGGTGTGTCCGAATGTCGTAACCGTACTTTATTAGTTATGGTGCGATCTATGATACTGCAGGATGCTGCTAACACGACACTACGATCAAAGACCCTTCGACGAAACTGTGTGCGATGCCATAATTGCAAATAGTGGTGTAAAAAACCGTCAAAAAAGGTGCAAACGTTTGTGATGGAGGATGCATCAAACACAGTTCAGATTTTAGATGCGTGTGCGATGTAGGGCATACGATTCAGATCAATTAACTATTTGTGATTAGGAAACACAAAATAAACGGGCAGCCAGATGAAGGTGTGTGCGATGTTGATACATCTCCAACGTATCTATAATTTTTGATTGCTCCATGCTATATTATGTACTATTTTGGACATTATTGGGCTTTATTATCCACTTCTATATTATTTTTGGGACTAACCTATTAACCGGAGGCCCAGCCCAGAATTGATGTTTTTTTGCCTGTTTTAGGGTTTCAAAGAAAAGGAATATCAAACGGAGTCCAAACGGAATGAAACCTTCGGGAACGTGATTTTCTCACCGAATACAACTCAGGAGAGTTGGACCCTACGTCAAGCCAACTAACAGGAGGCCACGAGGTAGGGGGTGCGCCTGCCCCCCCCAGGCGCGCCCTCCACCCTCGTGGGCCCCCTATTGCTCCACCGACGTACTTCTTCCTCCTATATATATCCACGTACCCCCAAACAATCAGAACGGAGCCAAAACCCTAATTCCACCGCCGTAACTTTCTGTATCCATGAGATCCCATCTTGGGGCCGGTTCCGGAGCTCCGCCGGAGGGGGAATCGATCACGGAGGGCTTGTACATCAACACTATAGCCCTTCCGATGAAGTGTGAGTAGTTTACCTCAGACCTACGGGTCCATAGTTAGTAGCTAGATGGCTTCTTCTCTCTTTTTGGATCTCAATACAATGTTCTCCCCCTCTCTTGTAGAGAACTATTCGATGTAATCTTCTTTTTGCGGTGTGTTTGTTGAGATCGATGAATTGTGGGTTTATGGTCAAGTCTATCTATGAATAATGTTTGAATCTTCTCTGAATTATTTTATGTATGATTGGTTATCCTTGCAAGTCTCTTCGAATTATCAGTTTGGTTTTGCCTACTAGATTGATCTTTCTTGCAATGGGAGAAGTGCTTAGCTTTGGGTTCAATCTTGCGGTGTTCTTTCCCGGTGACAGTAAGGGCAGCAAGGCACGTATTGTATTTTTGCCATCGAGGATAACAAGATGAGATTTTCTTCATATTGCATGAGTCTATCCCTATACATCATGCCATCTTGCTTAAGGTGTTACTCTGTTTTTAACTTAATACTCTAGATGCATGCTGGATAGCGGTCGATGAGTGGAGTAATAGTAGTAGATGCAGGCAGGAGTCGGTCTACTTGTCTCGGACGTGATGCCTATATACGTGATCATACCTAGATATTCTCATAACTATGCTCAATTCTGTCAATTGCTCAATAGTAATTTGTTCACCCACCGTAGAATACTTATGCTCTCGAGAGAAGCCACTAGTGAAACCTATGGCCCCGGGGTCTATCTTTATCATATCAATCTCCTACTACTTAGTTATTTACTTTGCCATTTACTTTGCCTTTATTTTACTTTGCATCTCTATCATAAAAAATACCAAAAATATTATCTTATCATATCTATCAGGTCTCACTCTCGTAAGTGCCCCTATAGGGATTGACAACCCCTATTTGCGTTGGTTGCGAGGATTTATTTGTTTTGTGCAGGTACAAGGACTCGCGCGTAGCCTCCTACTGGATTGATACCTTGGTTCTCAAAAACTGAGGGAAATACTTATGCTAATTTGCTGCATCATCCCTTCCTCTTCGAGGAAAACCAACGCATTGCTAAAAGAGGTAGCAAGAAGGATTTCTGGCGCCATTGCCGGGGAGGTCTACACAAAAGTCAACATACCAAGTACCCATCACATACCCTTATCTCCCGCATTACATTATTTTCCATTTGCCTCTCGTTTTCCTCTCCCCCCAATTCACCCTTGCCGTTTTATTCGCCCTCTACCTCTATCCTCCCTCTCTTTCTCTATTTGCCCCTTTTTGTCCGCTTGCTTTTTGTTTGCTTGTGTGTTAGTTTGCTTGTTTGTCGCGATGGCTCAAGATAATACTAAATTGTGTGACTTCACCAATACCAACAACAATGATTTTATTAGCACCCCGATTGCTCCTCTTACCGATGCTGAATCTTGTGAAATTAATACTGCTTTGTTGAATCTTGTCATGAAAGATCCGTTCTCTGGCCTTCCTAGTGAAGATGCCGCTACCCATCTAAATAGTTACTTTGATTTGTGTGACATGCAAAAGAAGAAATATGTGGATAATGATATTGTTAAATTGAAGCTATTTCCCTTTTCGCTTAGAGATCGTGCTAATGCTTGGTTTTCGTCTTTGCCTAAAAATAGTATTGATTCATGGAATAACTGCAAAGGTGCTTTTATCTCTAAGTATTTTCCTCCCGCTAAAATCATCTCTCTTAGAAACGATATTATGAACTTTAAGCAACTTGATCATGAACATGTTGCACAAGCTTGGGAGAGAATGAAATTAATGATACGTAATTGCCCTACTCATGGTTTAAATTTGTGGATGATTATACAATTTTTTTATGCTGGATTGAATTTTGCTTCTAGAAATATTTTGGATTCGGCCGCGGGAGGCACTTCTATGGAAATCACCTTAGGAGAAGCTACTAAACTCCTAGATAATATTATGGTTAATTATTCTCAATGGCATACTGAAAGATCCACTAATAGAAAGGTGCATGCGATAGAAGAAATTGATGTTTTGAGTGGAAAGATGGATGAACTTATGAAATTATTTGCTAATAAGAGTGTCTCTTCTGATCCTAATGATATGCCCTTGTCTACTTTTATTGAGAATAATAATGAAGCTATGGATGTGAATTTTGTTGGTAGGAACAATTTTGGTAATAATGTGTATAGAGGAAATTTCAATCCTAGGCCTTATCCTAGTAATCCCTCTAATAATTATGGTAATTCCAACAACAATTCCTATGGAAATTATAATAAGATGCCCTCTGATTTTGAATCTAATATTAAAGAATTTATTACTTCGCAAAAGAATTTTAATGCTATGATTGAAGAAAAATTGCTTAAGATTGATGATTTGGCTAGGAACGTTGATAGAATTGCTCTTGATGTTGATTCTTTGAAACTTAGATCTATTCCAACTAAGCATGATATCAATGAGTCTCTCAAAGCCATGAGAATTTCCATTGACGAGTGCAAAGAAAGAACCGCTAGGATGCGTGCTAAGAAAGATGCCTTTATAAAAGCGTGTTCTTCTAGTTCCTATGAAAATAATGATGAAGATCTAAAAGTCATTGATGTGTCCCCTATTAAATCTTTGTTTTGCAATATGAATCTTGATAATGATGGGAATGAATATGATCCACCTTTACCTAGAAGGCGTTCCAAGAATTCTGAATCTTTTGATCTTGATGCTAAATTTGATAAAAGTGGGATTGTAAAAATTAAAACCCTAGATGCTGCTAAACCCACTATTATGGATTTTAAGGAATTTAACTATGAAAATTGCTCTTTGATTGATTGTATTTCCTTGTTGCAATCCGTGCTAAATTCGCCTCATGCTTATAGTCAAAATAAAGCGTTTACTAAACATATCATTGATGCCTTGATGCAATCTTATGAAGAAAAACTTGAATTGGAAGTTCCTATCCCTAGTAAACTTTATGATGAGTGGGAAACAACTATTAAAATTAAAATTAAAGATCATGAATGCTATGTTTTATGTGATTTGGGTGCTAGTGTTTCCACGATTCCAAAGACTTTGTGTGATTTGTTAGGTTTGCGTGATTTTGATGATTCCTCTCTAAACTTGCACCTTGCGGATTCCACTATTAAAAAACCTATGGGAAGAATTAATGATGTTCTTATTGTTGCAAATAGGAATTATGTGCCCATATATTTTATTATTCTTGACATAGATTGCAATCCTTCATGTCCTATTATTCTTGGTAGACCTTTCCTTACAACGATTGGTGCAATTATTGATATGAAGGAAGGAAATATTAGATTCCAATTTCCATTAAGGAAAGGCATGGAACACTTTCCTAGAAAGAAAATTAAATTACCTTATGAATCTATTATGAGAGCCACTTATGGATTGCCTACCAAAGATGGCAATACCTCGATCTATTCTTGCTTGTTATGCCTAGCTAGGGGCGTTAGACGATAGCGCTTGTTGGGAGGCAACCCAATTTTATTTTTATTACATGCTTTTTGATCCTGCTTAGTAATAAATAAATTATTTAGCCTCTATTTTGGTTGTGTTTTTTGTGTTTAATTAGTTCTTGTGCCAAGTAGAACCGTTGGGAAGACTTGGGGAAAGTCTTGTTGAACTTGCTGTAAAAAACAGAAATTTGGCGCTCACAAGAACTGCTGTCATTTTTATTTGGAAAGTGCTATTTAGTTAATTATTTTTGAAGATGATTAATAGATAAATTCCTCACGTCCAGCAATTTATTTTAGAATTTTTGGGGTTCCAGATCTTGCGCTAGCTACAGATTACTACGGACTATTCTGTTTTTGACAGATTCTGTTTTGCGTGTGTTGTTTGCTTATTTTGATGAATCTATGGCTAGTAAATTAGTTTATAAACCATAGAGAAGTTGTAATACAGTAGGTATAACACCCATATGAATAAATAATAAGTTCATTACAGTACCTTGAAGTGGTCTTTTGTTTTCTTTCGCTAACGGAGCTCACGAGATTTTCTACTTTAAGTTTTGTGTTGTGAAGTTTTCAAGTTTTGGATAAAGATTTGATGGATTATGGAACAAGGAGTGGCAAGACCCTAAGCTTGGGGATGCCCATGGCACCCCCAAGATAATCTAAGGACACCTAAAAGCCAAAGCTTGGGGATGCCCCGGAAGGCATCCCCTCTTTCGTCTACTTCTATCGGTAACTTTACTTGGAGCTATATTTTTATTTACCACATGATATGTGTTTTACTTGGAGTGTCTTGTATGATTTGAGTCTTTGCTTATTAGTTTACCACAATCATCCTTGCTGTACACACCTTTTGAGAGATCCATACATGATTTGGAATTTGTTAGAATACTCTATGTGCTTCGCTTATATCTTTTGAGTTATATAATTTTGCTCTAGTGCTTCACTTATACCTTTTAGAGCATGGTGGTGGATTTGTTTTATAGAAACTAGTGATCTCTCATGCTTCACTTAGATTATTTTGAGAGTCTTAATAGCATGGTAATTTTATTAAAATCCTAATATGCTTGGTATGCAAGATTAATAATAAAGCTCTCTTATGAGTGTGTTGAATACTATGAGAAGTTTGATACTTGATAATTGTTTTAAGATATGGAGATGGTGATATTAAATTCATGCTAGTTGAGTAGTTGTGAATTTGAGAAATACTTATGTTGAAGCTTGTGATTCCCGTAGCATGCACGTATGGTGAACTGTTATGTGATGAAGTCGGAGCATGATTTATTTATTGATTGTCTTCCTTATGAGTGGCGGTCGGGGACGAGCGATGGTCTTTTCCTACCAATCTATCCCCCTAGGAGCATGCGCGTAATACTTTGCTTTAATAAATTGTAGATTTTTGTAATAAGTATATGAGTTCTTTATGACTAATGTTCAGTCCATGGATTATACGCACTCTCACCCTTCCACCTTTGCTAGCCTCTCTAATACCGCGCACCTTTTCGCCGGTATCATACACC
This sequence comes from Triticum dicoccoides, assembly GCF_002162155.2. Classification (NCBI taxonomy): domain Eukaryota; kingdom Viridiplantae; phylum Streptophyta; class Magnoliopsida; order Poales; family Poaceae; genus Triticum; species Triticum dicoccoides. Next base: position 192,252,222 of record NC_041392.1, read on the forward strand.
CACCATATACCTTCCTCAAAACAGCCACCATACCTACCTATTATGGCATTTCCATAGCAATTCCGAGATATATTGCCATGCAACTTTCCACCGTTCCGTTTATTATGAGACACTCCATCATTGTCATATTGCTTAGCATGATCATGTAGTTGACATAATATTTGTGGTAAAGCCACCATTCATAATTCATTCATACTTGTCACTCATGCATCATTGCATATCCCGGTACACCGCCGGAGGCATTCACATAGAGTCATATTTTGTTCTAAGTATCGAGTTGTAATTGTTGAGTTGTAAGAAAAATAAAAGTGTGATGATCATCATTATTAGAGCATTGTCCCAGTGAGGAAAGGATGATGGAGACTATGATTCCCCCACAAGTCGGGATGAGACTCCGGACGAAAAAAAGAGAGAAAGAAAAGAGGCCATAAAAAAGAGAAAAAAGGCCCAAAATAATGAGAGAAAAAGAGAGAAGGGACAATGCTACTATCCTTTTACCACACTTGTGCTTCAAAGTAGCAACATGATCTTCATAGTAGAGAGTCTCTCATGTTATCACTTTCATATACTAGTGGGAATTTTTCATTATAGAACTTGGCTTTTATATTCCAATGATGGGCTTCCTCAAAATTACCCTAGGTCTTCATGAGCAAGCAAGTTGGATGCACACCCACTTAGTTTCCTTTTGAGCTTTCATATACTTATAGCTCTAGTACATCCGTTGCATGGCAATCCCTACTCACTCATATTGATATCTATTGATGGGCATCTCCATAGCCCGTTGATACGCCTGGTTGATGTGAGACTATCTTCCCCTTTTTGTCTTCTCCACAACCACCACTCTATTCCACCTATAGTGCTATATCCATGGCTCACGCTCATGTATTGCGTGAAAATTAAAAAGTTTTGAGAATGTCAAAAGTATGAAACAATTGCTTGGCTTGTCATCGGGGTTGTGCATGATTTGAATATTTTGTGTGGTGAAGATAGAGCATAGCCAGACTATATGATTTTGTAGGGATAACTTTCTTTGGCGATGTTATTTTGAGAAGACATAATTGCTTTGTTAGTATGCTTGAAGTATTATTATTTTCTATGTCAATATAAACTTTTGTCTTGAATCTTTCGGATCTGAATATTCATACCACAATTAAGAAGAATTACATTAAAATTATCCCAAGTAGCACTCCGCATCAAAAATTCTGTTTTTATCATTTACCTACTCGAGGACGAGTAAGAATTAAGCTTGGGGGTGCTTTATACGTCTCTAATGTATCTATAATTTTTGATTGCTCCATGCTATATTATCTACTGTATTGGACATTATTGGGCTTTATTATCCACTTTTATATTATTTTTGGCACTAACTATTAACCGGAGGCCCAGCCCAGAATTGTTGTTTTTGCCTGTTTTAGGGTTTCGAAGAAAAGGAATATCAAACGGAGTCCAACGGAATGAAAGCGTCGGGAACGTGATTTTCTCACCGAATACAACTCAGGAGACTTGGACCCTACGTCAAGCCAACTAAAAGGAGGCCAGAGGTAGGGGGCGCGCCTGCCCCCCAGGCACGCCCTCCACCCTCATGGGCCCCCTGTTGCTCCACCGACGTACTTCTTCCTCCTATATATATCCACGTACCCCCAAACGATCAGAACGGAGCCAAAACCCTAATTCCACCGCCGTAACTTTCTGTATCCACGAGATCCCATCTTAGGGCCTGTTCTGGAGCTCCGCCGGAGCAGGCATCGATCACGGAGGGCCTGTACATCAACACTATAGCCCTTCCGATGAAGTGTGAGTAGTTTACCTTAGACCTACGGGTCCATAGTTAGTAGCTAGATGGCTTCTTCTCTCTTTTTGGATCTCAATACAATGTTCTCCCCCTCTCTTGTGGAGAACTATTCGATTTAATCTTCTTTTTGTGGTGTGTTTGTTGAGACCGATGAATTGTGGGTTTATGATCAAGTCTATCTATGAATAATATTTGAATCTTCTCTGAATTCTTTTATGTATGATTGGTTATCTTTGCAAGTCTCTTCGAATTATCAATTTGGTTTTGCCTACTAGATTGATCTTTCTTGCAATGGGAGAAGTGCTTAGCTTTGGGTTCAATCTTGCGGTGTCCTTTCCCGGTGACAGTAAGGGCAGCAAGGCACGTATTGTATTGTTGCCATCGAGGATAACAAGATGGGATTTTCTTCATATTGCATGAGTCTATCCCTCTACATCATGTCATCTTGCTTAAGGCGTTACTCTGTTTTTAACTTAATACTCTAGATGCATGCTGGATAGCGGTCGATGAGTGGAGTAATAGTAGTAGATGTAGGCAGGAGTCGGTCTACTTGTCTCGGACGTGATGCCTATATACATGATCATACCTAGATATTCTCATAACTTTGCTCAATTTTGTCAATTGCTCAATAGTAATTTGTTTACCCACCGTAGAATACTTATGCTCTCGAGAGAAGCCACTAGTGAAACCTATGGCCCCCGGGTCTATCTTTATCATATCAATCTCCTACTACTTAGTTATTTACTTTGCCATTTACTTTGCCTTTATTTTACTTTGCATCTCTATCATAAAAATACCAAAAATATTATCTTATCATATCTATCAGATCTCACTCTCGTAAGTGTCCCTATAGGGATTGACAACCCCTATTTGCGTTGGTTGCAAGGATTTATTTGTTTTGTGCAGGTACGAGGGACTCACGCGTAGCCTCCTACTGGATTGATACCTTGGTTCTCAAAAACTGAGGGAAATACTTACGCTACTTTGCTGCATCATCCCTTCCTCTTCGGGGAAAACCAACGCAGTGCTAAAAGAGGTAGCAGATGTACAACATACGGTTCACTCGGATGAACTGTTTGTGTTAGGCAACACAAAAGAAACGGTCAGCCAGATCATGGTGTGTGCGATATACGGCATGCGGTTCACTCGAATGAACTGTTTGCGTTGAGACATGAGAACATAAATGGTTCAACTTAACAAGATGTGTGTGATACGCGGCAAACAGGTCTATAGTTGGAAACGTGTGCGAAGACCGATAACAACACAGACAATTACTGCTAACAAGCCGTGTGTGTTGTGAGCAAACGATTGCTGGTATAAAATTGTGAGTGATTGATGAAAACATCACCGACGGGTTCCATTGTTTAGTCTGTGTGCGATGTGATTTTCTTTGTCCACACAACATCTACGCTCTGTCTATAGAGCATCAACATATATACTTAAAAAGACAGCATTGCATAACCAAATTAAGCATACAATTACACAAGTGACTACACACATAATATTTCCACACACCAAAGTAAGCAATTACATGCATACTAAAGTAGGAGAAACGAGGATCTAATCATCTACTTATTGTTGCGACAACGCATGCCATTGCTCTGCTTCTGGCTGGATCCCTGGCCGTTTTGGGGAAGGAAGCACTTCCTCATGTCATAGATCCGCCTGTACATGTCGTAGCTCATGTATGCCTCCTTGGCCGCGTACATGACATGAGCTTTGTCGAGTTTCTCCATCCAGGCCGAGTGCCAGGCACGCTTGTCCTTGTTACACGAATCCTTCATGTCTCTGTAGTAGGGGTCGATGATGGCCTAGGCGAGGTGAACCAGTGAGTCCTTCTCATGCTCCTTGCTGCCCCAGATCTTGTATTGGCCGTGGACATCGATAAGATTCTGGCAGGCGATGCCCGAATTCTCGAGCGCCTTTACATCGTTGGTGATGTCCACCGTAGCGAACATGTAGTGGGGGTTGTTGACAAACCTAGCAAAACGCTCGGAAGTCCTTTTGGCCAGGCAGTAGTGGTAGATGAGGACGTGGTGGCGCATGCACATCTGGGCGACGGCGACCTTGGGTTGAGACCCAGCACGAGCGCGGGTGTACTCGAGGTCAAAACCGACCACCTTGTACTTCTCCTTGGCAAGCAACAGCTCCATGATGTGGATGGAGTGCTCCACCCAGACCGGGTCGTTGGTGTACACCACCAAGAGGTCCATGAACCTTCTGTGGGTGTCCACCACGGCACGCATGGTGAACTGCTGCTCGTCGTCGGCAGCCGCTCGGAGTGCCACTGGAGCCGCGCAGTATACCCTATAAGAATTTCTCATGGTGGGTGTGCTTCTTGCAATGGTGGGGCACGATCGAAAGGTTGAAGAGACACAAGGGTTAAATGGCCGCTGTAATAAATGGGGTCGGCCGCCCTGTAGTCGTCACATCTTGTCACGGCGTTCATAGCGGAGGATTCCAGTGCACGCTTGACAACACCGCACCGCACATGTGGGCTCGAAGAGGAGCCAAATGTATTGTTGGTGAGTCTGTTCCCGCACTACCGTGTTGTTTACCGCGCAAGCTTCCTGCTCGGCTAGTTTGGCCACGCGTCGGCTAGAAGAGGGACAAATCTTGGGCGTTTATTGGCAAAAAGCTTTGTAAAAACGAAGTGTGTGGAATGACTTTGGTCATAAGTTTACCCGTGGGTGATGAGGTCAAAGTTACACAGAAGGGTGATGATGGACACTCGAGTGCGATAATTAATTCTACGCTCTACAGTGCACACGGTGGAAGAAACCAACTGTGTGCAATAATGTCGATGATCATAGTCGAGTTAGCTATACAGATCGTGTGCTGTGAGATCAACAAGGTAAAAAGATTCGAGAATGGTTAATAAAACCTAAGACCATTGCATATTAAGGTCAAAATAGTGCTAGCAATATACGAGTCTCATACGATGCCATTTCAACGATTGTACCACAAAAGCTCGAAATATTTAAAGGTTCAAATTCCAGAGTTATATGGCTCAAATTCGAAGATTACAAGGTTCAAACTTATATTAGAAATGAAATTCAGCTCATCAGCTACAAACGCTCATGTTGATCCGCTGAACATGGATATCAGAGAGGTTCAAACTAATATCACCGCTTCTAAGTCTGGTTTCGAAACCTCCCAACTTTTGCAAAGGGGTCAGCCACTGAGAAGTCATGTATGGGGTTGACACGATGACTTCCGATTACTCTGTCATCTGAAGTTCCAAAATGAAATTCAGCATTTTTGGAGCCTACTCCATTCTGCCGCAGGCGCCGGCGCTGATTAACAAACCATTCATTTTTGTGAAATAAATGTAGGGAAAACCTCATTTCCTTCAGCACCCTTGCTCTAAGAACAAAGAACCTGGCGAATATAATCTCTGGTAAGGTCCCTCGATAGGAGTTCAAAGTAATTTATGAGAGATGTAGATCTAGGCATTCGACATGATTGTTATATTATATCACATTATCCACCACTGGGCCTAATCTTATCTGCAAAAGAAGAAAACATGTTAGTGCCTACATGCAGTTTTGAACATTACTACATGCCTATTTGGTTTGCAGGATTTGTAAAATGCACTAACATGCCATCTTCTATCTGACATGATTAACATGGGCATTTGATTACATTCTAGAAAAATGTAGCCTTCTTCACAAGAGGTTGGAGTGGATGAAAAGTTCCCTAAGAAAACTAGTACATATGAAACCAAAGGAGAAATGCTTATTGATTGTAACCATACGAATCAAGCAGCCAATATGAGGGGGGCATGTATGTACTGAAATCCTCCAAAAGAACCTTTAGAAATCGTAGTACATTGTCATTGTAAACTTGGAAAAAGGTGTCACAAATTGAACTTCCTTATGGTTAACATTTAATAGGAAAGGAACATCACCTCGATATATAGCTTCTCCAGGCACGGAAAGCATCTCAGGAAACTGACAACTTGCTCCAGGTTGGGGCCGATAGATTCTAGTGCCAAGACCTTCGTTGTGCGCAGTTTCGGGCTCAAGCTTGTCGGAATCATTTTCTGCATGACAGACGAACAAACATCTTCAAAATTAGAAATAATGTTAATTGTAGAAGGAGAGGTAGAAGGCAGCTGTTGTACCTGAACGGGTGTGGATCCAATAACAAGTATGGAGTATTTGTCAGACGAGTAGCCCACCACTGTCAATTTCGGCGCGTAAATGACATTGATTCTTGTTGCACCTTCTTGATTAATTACAAGTAATCTCTCAAGTGCAGGTGTGTCCTCAATGACCATACCGTGGTACACATCTTGTGATGTCTTCCTGCCGCACCAGCAACATACATAAATAGTCCGGAGAGTCATGGAGGTGACGTGGAAGGTACTCAACCCATTGATCACCTGAAGACAAAGGTACTCGAGTGTAGTACAGCCATGGAGCAGGCGCTCCATGTCACCGTTTGAGAGGCAGACGACGACGAGCTCGAGGTGCTTCAGTCATGGTAGAATAAGAGCGGGCACGTCATTAAGGGGGAGGGGAATGGCAGTTCTTGAACTTGGCAACACGCAGCGTGGGCGCGAGGTGGAGGGCGGACGTTGGTAGCGACAGCATATGCCCATCATCAAAAGTGAGCTCCTCGAGCTGATCTAGGGCGGGGGATCGGAACCAGTCGTCAAACTTGGCTCAGTCCTTGCCGTTGGAACGGAACTTGCCAATTCTAAGGCCTTTGGTTCGGCCAAGGTGACTGCCGAGGATCTTGGAGAACGCATCCAAGCTCTTTCGATAGCCATGGTAGAGCTCATGGGTGTCGATGAGGTCGAGAGGGATGAAGTTCCATAGGGGGCGCCACCGCCGGGAAAGGACGGTTGTCCGCGCCCCATATTTGATCGGGAGGAGGGAGATGATGACTCTCAACATATCATCGGGGAGGCTGCTAATGAAGTTTAGGCCTGCTAGAGTCGATTGCGGTTCTAGCTCACCCCACGTCTGCTTGTTGGCAGCCCCGTTCTCCAACTCCGGAGTCTCCTTGTTAGCGGTGCTTTCTGATAGAAATGGGAGTACAGTGAATATTTAGTTCAAACAGGGCAATAGAAAAGTGTATTGGTAACTAGAAGTTATTAGGTAGGAATATAATAAGAAAAGGGAATAACAATTGGTTGCTTAAATACTACCGAATTCAGTTGATATTGCTGGTTAAGTCAACATGCAGATAGTTGAAAATAAAACTTACTCCGAACAAAGTCTGGACATATGATTTTGTCGGGGAAGTTAGCATATATCTCATGACCAGGCCCTTTTATGTGTAGTGCAATATTACTGCCAGCTTTCAGTACATAAAACTTAAAAATTTCTTTCGAAAAGCCAGTGCCAAAATAGGAGTCACCATGTTCATCAAGTCTTATAGTAGCAACGATTGTAAATCCATGGTTTGTGTGTAGTATGACATCCGCGCAGCCTTGATCTATGTAAAGGGAAAAATTGTGCACTACATAATCTGTTGCATAGCAAGGGATGTGATGGATAAAATGGTTGCATTGTTAAAGAAAATATGGTAACATGCAAATATGGGCCCAAATTGAAAGAACTGTACAGCAGTTGAAATCGAAGGACAAAAATCTATAATTAAACAGATAGGGTAAACATGATGTCATGGAAATATGAGAGTAATCGAAAGAACAATACATCATTAATTTGCCTAATATGGAAAGAAGAGGGAAAAAATCCCCTTTGACATATATGGTGCATGTGGCACCTTTTATCCAAATGTAGCAATATTTAGAATATGTTCAGGAAAGTAGGCCATGCCAACCAATTTAGGGTGAGATTGAACATACCGCACGCATCCTCCAGTTATCGGGTACGGTGAGATGGAATCTCCGGCGGAGGTGCAAAGTCCTGAAGTGTCGGCGCACTATAGATTCTATGAATGAAAGAAAACCCTCAAATCAACTCGAATAAAAATGAATTCACGGCGATTTCCGCCGGGTGATTAAAGGAGGCAGATGAATTGGGATAAGAGATGAGATAATATCTCATTAAATTAGTTACCTTGTCGTCCATGAGAAAGAACCCTCAGTACGGAGCGGAGCTGGGTCGACCGCGAGCAGCATCGAGAAAGTCGATGGCGATAGGTGGCGGCAAGCGGAAGTGGCAAAATGCGGTGGGCTTTGCCGGCAGCCTGGCGGCGGCAGGCAGGCATCGAGCTAAGTGTTTACCGCTGCGACAGGCGATGCCATGGCATAGACATGGAGGAGATTGTGCAGGTGTGAATGGGGAACACATCGGAGGGGGTGGCGGGCGGGGTGACGATTTTTGTGACGTGGGGATGGTGAGGGTTTTCTTTTTTGCTTTTTTGAATTGGGTGGTGAGGGTTTTCTGTCCCACAAAGAATTTTGAGGGAAACGATTTGCTAGAGCGAACCGTGTGTGATTGACGCAACGGGCAAAATGAAAGTTATTGCACACTGTTCCAATTTTAGGAACCGTGTGTGATTGACGTACTACCTTTGTCCTGGTTTATTCGCCCCCTTTGTAATTTTTACCAAATTTTGACCAAATATTCAACATACTCAGACATAGATAATAAGCATACACGTACATAAGCATAGTTCAACCATAAGTACATAGTTCAACCGTCATTAAGCATACTCAAGCATACATAGTTCGGTTCATCCCACATCTCATCTCACATGTCGGGACGATCCTGAAGCTTCTCCAGGTAGTCGACGTACGCGCCGTGCGCCACCCTGCGAGAATACTTCTTCTTGAAGGAGCCAACGGCCCGTCCTCTTGCATGTGCGAGAACACTTAGATACACGTCATGAAGCTTCTGGTTGCAAAATGGGCATCGATAGCCGCCGTTCCAGGTCCTAATACGCCTGTTATGCATTCCCTCATAAAGCTCCCTCGGTACTTGCCTCTTGTACCTCCTCTGGACATCTTCATCCTCGCTGTTCACATTGTCAGACAGCACCTATACAAATAGTAAAACAAATTTGGCACCAAATCAATGATTACATGTCATGAAGTAGGATTAGGAATTTATGGCTATTTATTTATACATATCTAGAGATTATGGTTCGATTTTTAAGCACAGTCGTCTATGTACATACCAATCTTGAAGAAAATAATGGCACAAACATATGCAGGTCATTCAAAATCAATTCTCAAGTCCTGGCTAGGAATTATAAGCATGAACACTGACCCTAGTCGGATTACTAGCAGAAATCATTTGCACAGATGAAACAACAAATCACTTATCACTTGTACCATTCAAACAATCAATACACTACACGGATCTAACAAAACTTACTCAGATTTCATGGATTGGGAGAACATAACCATAGGATTTCTATTCCAAAAAGGGGGAGGCAGGAGTAACCAGAGAAACCCAATGATCTATTTGACACATAAATGGGTATAGATGACTAACCAGTTGTCCGTCGTCGTCGGAGTCGTCGCCGGAGTGGTCATCGGAGTCATCGCCAAAGTGGTCGTCAGAGTCGTCGCCGAAGTGGTCGTCGGATTCGTCGCCGGGGTTGTCACCAGAGTCGGTGTGGAACTCCGCCTCCAGCTGTGGAAGCTCGACGCCATCGATGACGTCAGGGTGCAATGATAACTCGCTGGCGGTGACAGCAACCTCTGTCTCCATCTCCACGCCGCGCTCCGTTGCTTTAGCAGCCCCGGTGTTGCCACTCCCTTTGATGGGGCGCTTCGGTGGCATCCTCATACACTGACGGCTTTGAGGACTGAAAGCGGCATCGAGGATGCAAGCGGAGAGAGAGGAGTGTGTGTGTGTGTGTGTGGCGAGGATGGGGAGTGCGGCCGCTCGGGCGCACCATTAATATGGAGTAGTGGGAGTTGTGGGGAAGAGGCGGGCGGCAGTCAAACCGATGGCTCGCCTCCCGGTGAGCCTTGATAACCCACAAGTATAGGGGATCGCAACAGTTTTCGAGGGTAGAGTATTCAACCCAAATTTATTGATTCGACACAAGGGGAGCCAAAGAATATTCTCAAGTATTAGCAGCTGAGTTTTCAATTCAACCACACCTGGAAGCTTAATAATTTCAGAAAAGTGTTTAGTAGCAAAGTAATATGATAGTAGTGGTAACGGTAGCAAAAGTAACGGTAGCAAAAGTAGTGTTTTGGTATTTTGTAGTGATGATAGCAATAGCAATGGAAAAGTAAATAAGCGAAGAACAATATATGGAAAGCTCGTAGGCAATGGATCAGTGATATAGAATTATGCCGGATGCGGTTCATCATGTAACAGTCATAACTAGGGTGACACAGAACTAACTCCAATTCATCAATGTAGTGTAGGCATGTATTCCGAATATAGTCATACGTGCTTATGGAAAAGAACTTGCATGACATCTTTTGTCCTACCCTCCCGTGGCAGCGGGGGCCTAGCGGAAACTAAGGGATATTAAGGCCTCCTTTTAATAGAGTACCGAACCAAAGCATTAACACATAGTGAATACATGAACTCCTCAAACTACGGTCAACACTGGGAGTGGTCCCGATTATTGTCACTTCGGGGTTGCCGGATCATAACACATAGTAGGTGACTATAGACTTGCAAGATAGGATCAAGAACTCTCATATATTGATGAAAACATAATAGGTTCAGATCTGAAATCATGGAACTCGGGCCCTAGTGACAAGCATTAAGCATAGCAAAGTCATAGCGACATCAATCTCAGAACATAATGGATACTAGGGATCAAACCCTAACAAAACTAACTCGATTACATGATAAATCTCATCCAACCCATCACCGTCCAGCAAGCCTACGATGGAATTACTCACACACGGCGGTGAGCATCGTGAAATTGGTGATGGAGGAAGGTTGATGATGACGATGGCGATGGATTCCCCTCTCCGGAGCCCCGAACGGACTCCAGATCAACCCTCCCGAGAGGTTTTAGGGCTTGGCGGCGGCTCCATATCGTAAAACGCGATGAATCCTTCTCTCTGATTTTTTTTCTCCCCGAAAGCAAATATATAGAGTTGGAGTTAAGGTCGGAGGAGCTCCAGGGGGCCCACGAGGTAGGGGGCGCGCCCCCACCCTCGTGGCTAGGGTGTGGGCCCCTGGTCTTCATCTTTTGCAAGGATTTTTTATTATTTCCAAATAGACGTTCCGTGAAGTTTCAGGTCATTCCGAGAACTTTTGTTTATGCACATAAATAACACCATGGCAATTCTGCTGAAAACATCGTCAGTCTGGGTTAGTTCCATTCAAATCATGCAAGTTAGAGTCCAAAACAAGGGCAAAAGTGTTTGGAAAAGTAGATACGACGGAGACGTATCAAGCTACGCATTGGACTGCTCGCATGCCTACCAAAGTTTCACACAGCTACTCGCATGCCTCTCGATGACCCTGCGTAGCGAGCACGCCTCCGTCAATTTACACACCTACACGCATGCCTCCCTGTCTGCCTGCGCGGTGGACTGCTCGCATGCATCCTGTCAACTCACGCCTGCTCGCACAAGACACGGGTCGCGCGGCGGCACGTATATTGTTTTTATATTTGGATGATTAATACTGCCGCTTTATTGCTTAACCGAAGCATGGCACATATCCAATGTGGGTCTAACGCTCATGGTTCGAATAATTAATCCATTTGGGATATTGGTTCCCAATTATTAATAATCTCCCGTTTGTAATTAGATAAAGATTACATCAAAACCGGTCTCAAATTTGAAAAAAAAGTACAATGCCACTTTGTATTGGTGTCCATATGACAACACGATAAGTTTCATGAACTTCAAATAAGTTTTGGATGTACTAGAATTTAAAAATCAAGATTCTCAATGTTTGAAATTGGTTGCATGGGGAGTAAACATGCACCCAGTGAGACACATGTGTTTTTGCAATCCATTTAGGTACACTGTCACGTGTGCATGTAGCTCAAATTTGATTTTTGCACATTATACCCGTAGAAAATCAATCAATTAATGTACTAAAACGTCTTAATGATCTCCGTGATTTTTTTGAAATTAAAACGTCCCTCCTTTGGTAACATATGTTCACCGCGGGATAATTAATTTAACACGCATCCTAGTTGCGGTGGATTCGCGGTGTGTGGGTGGGTGTGTGCGTCCGCGGGTGGCGGGTGGCTCCGGTACACTACGAGTTGTGATACACTATGTGGGTTGGCCGTTTTGTTAGGCAGGCCGGTGCCACATCAGAGTCGTGAAATTATTATTTAAAACATTACACAACCCTTTCATACATACATGTTTTGGCCATATGTAGTCGATGGTTGTCCTACACGACACTCGATACTCGCGTGTGACGCTTTCTGTGGGCCCGCGAGGTCGTCGTCCATCACTTTGATGAACAGCCGGTAGTGAGGTTAATTTGACCAGCAAGGTAGAATCTTTTTTGTTTGTGTTATGGTGGTATAAAGTACGCGTAGAAGAGGTGGGAGGGGACTAGCATATATACTATACGTACGCATCCGTGAACAAATACACCTCACTCAGTATTGGGACTTTTTGGTTTCCGAGGCACGTGTCACATCAAAATTGTGAAATTGGCTATTCAAACATCGCACAACACCTTTTTAGACCACATGCATGCACGCGGTGGTTATCCTAGCTAGGACACTCACGTGTGACACTTCCATTTGTGGGCCCACGAGGCCATCATCGATGCATGCATGCATCACTTTGATCTACATCGGGAGAGGTTAATTAATTTCACCATCGATGAGGATTCTTTTGGGTTGTACATATATTACGGCAGGATCATATAGTATGCGGTGAAGAGGGGGAAGGGGACCATCATATCTAGTACGCTTCATGAACCTCGCTCTGTGTGGGTGCATGGTTTACGGCTTTTGTGGCATGTGGCACATCAAAGTTGTGCATTTTGGGTATTCAACATATATATGTTTGGCCCAAATGCAAAGCGGTGGTGGTTGTCCTCTCGCACCCACTTAAGCGGTTATCAGCGATATCGATGCTTTCCATCTGTGGGCCCACTTGGTCCATCACTTGCCTGACAACAAGAGAGGTTAATTTGACTTAGGAGGGGATTATTATTTTTGCTCTGGGATGACATGCATGATACAGTTTGAGCACACACACACATGCATGTGTACGCATGAATTCCTCCCATTGAGTCGAAGTGGCTAGTACAACGACATATTATGAACCGATCTCGCTCTGTGTGGGGAGCTAGTGTACGATTTTTGACGCACGCGCCACATCAATGTTGTGAAATGGTATTCAAACATGCATGCACGCATTAGCTCCATACATATGCATGTAGTGGTTGCCTTCAAATGGTACACTCCCTCGCGTGGTTATCGGCGACAAGCCTATATATTCATGGGACCGCGTGGACATCCATGATCACCTTGACAAACAAAAAGATAGGTTACCATGGCGGATTCTTCATTTGGTTCGTGTTATCGTAGTATAGGTCATGGTGAGATTCAGACCTTACGTTTGAGCGCATATTGTTGGGGATATGACTATTAGGTATGACCCGCCCAGGAGGGGCCGGGTCAACCACAATGACGGTACATCCTAGAAGCCCAAGAGAGTATACCAGACAACGGTTCATAGAGAGGCCGGTAAGAGGCCCAAGCCCAGAGACGGCTTAAGGCCCATAAGTGTAAACCGCCATGTATGAGTAGACTTGTAATATAAGGCATGTAAGATACGTCACCGAGCCGGACACGTTGTATGAGCTGGCCTGGACTCTGTAGGCCGCAGGGCGTCAACCCGTGTATATAAGGGGACGACCCGACAACGGCTTAGGGCAAAAAACATCAAATCAAGAGCCAGAGAAAGCGTGTTTGCTCCCTGGTAATCGAAACCCTAGCAATACCACCTCAACTAGAGTAGGCCTTTACCTTCACCGCAAGGGGCCGAACCAGTATAAACTCTCTGTGTCCCTTGTCCCGTTTAACCCCTTTAAGCTAACCTTGCCGCAATGGCTCCACAACTAAGTCCTTCCATGAGGAAATCTGCCGTGACACTTCCATGGCACATATACTATGCACGCATGCATGCATGAATCCCCGTCATTGGCTTGAGGTGTGGTGTAACATACATATGCATTGTCAACCTAACCCTCACTCAGTGTGGGGATTTCTAGTTTGAAATCACGGTGCCACATCAAAGTTGTTCCATTGTTACTCAAAAACACACCTCTTCATACATATGTTTGGGCCACACGCATGCAGTGGTTGTCTTCAGGGACTAGCTACTTGCATGATTATTAGCGAGCTAGCCCATCTCCGGGGTCGCATGGACGACCATCACTTTGACCAACAACAAGAGAGAAGTTGTACGACCAAGGTGGATTATTCTTGGTCCGTTTTACGATCCATCTTGGTGAGATATGCCTCTCTGGCCCGCCGACTGAAAGTGTGTGTGTG
>NC_041392.1:192266749-192280431 GCF_002162155.2 Triticum dicoccoides
GGGCTGCTAGCTACTTCACACTTTGTTAGGTGAACCTCGGTTGGGGGGCATGCATTCATAGCTTAGGATTCCCTTCGTGCTGACACGAGGGAGGGGGCTGCTAGCTACTTCGCACTTTTCTAGGTGAACCTCAGTTGGGGGGGAGGGGGCATGCATTCATAGCTTAGGATTCCCTTCGCGCCGACACGAGGGGGGGGGGCAAGAAATACCATGCGCTTTGCGAGAGAGCCGCCACATCGAAGTTGCATTTGGTATTTGAAAATCAAACCACCCTTTTGATACATAAATTTGGTCCACATGCAAGTGTGTTCGTGTTCTGACCCTCTCCCGCGTCATTTTTCGCCAAATTTATGAACATTAGACAAGTCGGATGACGCAACAGACACGGTTCACTCAAACTAACCATGTGCCACGCTAGTGTCCCTGTCACGCACACATCAGCACAGTACATTGGGCTCTGCGAGGCTCCCCCTCACAAAAATATCTGCCCGCCTCGAGGGTTTTCTGTTTCATAACACACGGTTGTTATCTCCGGACCGTGTGCGATGTTTCTTGTTCCCAATCCTGCCTGCATCCCTAGAAAATATCTGCCCGCCTTGAGGGTTTTTCTGTTTCATAACACACTATTGTTATCTCCGGACCGTGTGCGATGCACTATCCTCAATATTTTCAATATCCCGGCATTTCACTCCCGCGCTTGACTCCCGTGTAGTAAAATTTTCAGTACCCGCGTCATTTCCTCAAACACCCCCGCCCCCTCCACACACACACACACCAAAACCTCGTCAGGCGTGCGCACACACACACCCCCTCCCTTGCTCGAAACCCTAGCAAGGTCTCGGCCGCTGCCGTAAGGCCTCTATTGTCAACATCTGCCGGTTTGCCCGTGCAGCTTACCCACTGATCTCCATACACAGGCCGCCCTGAGTTTCTTAGATGACGCCTGCCAAATGCCCCTTTCCCACATATCCCCATCCCCATCCCCCACTTTAGAGCGTCGCAACCTAAGCCCGGCTATGCTTCCCGTGGAGCTCAAGGAGCGACTGGCCCAAAAGAGGTGTATAGTGGTATCTTCGCCCGACGTCGCCGAGGAAGTTGACGACCATTACTAGTGGCAGGCACTCAAGCAGCGGGCTAGAGTATGCGGGTATGTCTCGGCCGCCGGCTACGACATCGAGGTCATCGACAGCGACGACTTGAGGCGGGCTATGTCACAGGTTAAGTGGACCACCCCCAACCCCTCGGGTTCAACCGCCGTCGATCTCATCCATGGCCCCGCCGCTGATCTCCTCTGGCTTGTTGTCAATAATTTGCCATTCTACATCGCCATCGAGCCCCTTTTGTCATTTCTGAAGGACATGTTCTGCGACGCTGGCTTAGGATCCACAGCTTCCAAGTCAGACCTCATCGACGACGACCACGAGGAGGGCACCCTCTTTGGCTCTTCCAAGGGGAAAGCGCCCGTCTGCGACATCAGGGAGGGCACCCTACAACCATGCTCTTCCAAGGGGAAGGAGCCCATCTGCGACAACATGGAGCGCATCCAGGGTCTATGCTCTTCCCACGGGAACGAGCCCATCTGTGACAAGTGTGGAAACCCATGATTTGTTTTGCCGTGCCTCTTCACAGGGGGAAACCCATGATTTGTTTTGTCGAGTCTCTTTTGTAGTGTAGTGAGAATATGTCCAGTTTTAATTGCTATATCTGGTTGTTTGCAGTATGCCTTGTTTATTTCAGTTGTTCACAATGTGATGCTCTATATGTGCAATTATTTACTGTGTAGTACATTTCATCAATCCAGTTTTAAACATACCGATAGGAATGGATATATTTGCTTGTTGTTAAGCCTGTTATAGCTAGCATATGCCTCTTTTAAAGTTTTTTTATTGTTCGACTGCTTGTAGTTAGCATATGTCCAGTTTCAAAAGCTATCTTTGGTTGTTCGTAGTATGCCTTGTTTATTCCAGTTATTCACAACGTGATGTTCTATATGTGCAAGTATGAACCGTGCAGTTCAATTTTATCAGTACCAGTTTCAACAATACCACTATAAATGACTACATTTGGTTGCTGCATCTTGTAGTTAACACGCCTTTCCATTTTTATTTAACAATAATCAGTGTACTTAGACCGGCACAATACCAGTTTGAATGACTATGTTTGCTTGTTGTCAAATGTTAGGCCTGTTGCAGTTAGCACACCTTTCCACTTGTTTTGCTTTACTATCGTGCTTAAACCTGCAAACTGAAGCTATCTTTTGGAGATTATTGTCTGCCATGGATAATTTTGGTTGATGTTTAGCCTGTTGTGCTTAACATGCTTCTCGATGTACCTACACAGGACAATTTTGGGAACAACTGCTATTTTTTAGTGAGGTTAGTTTCATCCCATGGCTTATATCTGCTCACTGATCAGGATATCAGTAGCTGGTACCATATAGGCCGGCTGCTGATAGGGGACTAATCGGTGAATCAGACTTTTAACTGAATATATTTGTAACCCATTTATCGTTAGGTTAACTAGGGCCATATGTAATATATCTGAGGCTACATAGCAACATGCACTGTACTTAATGTCTAAATATGCAATCCTAGACTACATAGCAACAAGGAAGAGTGTTACATTAATGTTCTAATGATGTCTAGATGTACGTAGAAGAGCAGCAGCAACAACAACAACACAACCCTGTTTGGATACTCAACTTAGCTAGAGGTTAGAGTTAGTTTCTAGCTCATGACTAACCCTGAACTAACTCCATCCAAAGAGTTGTTTGGATGGCAGGGTTAGATTGACAATAAATGCACTAGGAGAACTAGCTCCAATTAGCACCTCTTGGGTTGGATAGTTTTTTTGGGTGGGTTATAGATGCAACTAGCTCAAACTAGCCCTCATGTTTAGATATAGTTTAGGGCTATTTGAGCCCGAACTAGCTCAAACTAACTGTAACCCATGGATATAGCAACAGTTAATCAACCGATATTTATAAGAATGCACTAAACTCCTTTCAACCCATAATATAAGATGTTAATTCATCTAATATGTGAGTATATTGGATGTTATAAGATACTCCATCCATTCCTAAATATTTGTCTTTTTAGAGATTTCAAATGGACTACCACATACGGATGTATATAGACATATTATAAAAGAGTGTTGTACTACATCATTGTGCAATTGCTGTTTAGCTTCTAATATTAACTTGGTGCTTTTAGGTACATATGTCATTGGTAAGATCCGCGCTTCGACCCTTTCTGTGTATGGGGCAATGAGATAACGATGAACCAGCATCAAGTGAGGAAGCTAATAAAGATTGTTAGTAAAATGGGTCCAAAGATGGCAATTAAACTATTTATTTACACTTTATCCAAGACAACAACGAACTGCAGGATGGTAAGTAAAAACTCTGCAGCCTTCTTTTTACTGCCCATAATGAGTTGTGTTAGATGACAATGTCTGAATCTTTTTCCTTTGCAGTGGTTGCCAAAGCAGTTTACTCAAGATTACCTCCCAAACTACATGATTGGTGGGCATGCAAAGGTTAAAGTATTTCTACCAGAACACGATGATTATCTAGATGTTTTCATGAAGACCGTGAAGGATGGGCGGTCGGCCATCACAAGGGGTTGGACTAGAGTCGCGCATGCCTTCTTCATGGAGGAGGGCACAATATGGGCATTCCGCTCCACCTTGTTCAGCAACCAGAATGTATTTCACCTATTTCTTTGCCGTATTTAATAGTACAAGTATACAACTGTAGTTCATCATTCTTTATTTGGTTCTTATGTAATTCTTGAACATATGTACCTATGAATCGAATAATACATTGGTTGTTTGAACCTGATGGATATGAATAAAGCTGTAGCATACATTCAAATTCAAATTCAAATCCGGTACAATCTGAAATAGCAACAATTAAATTACGGTGAAATTACACTCTCCAGGTTGTTACGGCACACATGGTTGGTAAAACACAAACGTTTGTGATATTCACCATAATCCAAGATGGTTCAAAGAGAGAAAACGTCTGCAAGCATGCACACAGTTGCCGTTTGCAAAGCGTGTGCGAGGTCAGACAATATCAAAAAGGGTGCGGGCAAACTAAACGTTTGTGGTAGTTGCCTTATCGTACACGATTCGCAACCATGAACTGTTTCTGATGAAGTATGCATCATAAATGTTGCACCATAGAATAGCGTGTGCGATAGTTGTCGTGTACGACGATTTTATGACGGTCCGACGTTTCGTAATCCTGTCCAACACTCGTACGACGATTAGCTAATCTTCTTAAAAGTGAACCGTTTGTGATGGAGCGCGCATCATACACGTTCTATAATAGTGAACCGTTTGTGATGGGCCGCGCATCGTAAACATAGCACCACAGAATACCGACTGCGATGGCAATGCGAGAAGAAATGAGTAGGAGTACTGTAGGGTCCCTATCCCCGACGGTTTCTGGGTCGTGTGGGAAGGACCCCCTATCATCCACGCTCATTTGGCGACGGTTCCAAATGCCGTCACGGAAAGGGGTTAAAAACCGTTTGTATAGCACCGATGCCTACCAGTGGATGTCTCTTATTGATTTACCACTATCGTTTTGGGGTTATGCCTTAGAGACAACTGCATTCATGTTAAATAGGGCACCGTCTAAATCCCTTGAGATGACACCGTATGAACTGTGGTTTGGCAAGAAAGCTAAGTTGTCGTTTCTTAAAGTTTGGGGTTGCGACACTTATGTTAAAAGGCTTTAGCTTGATGAGATCGAACCCAAATCGGAGAAATGCGTCTTCATAGGATACCCTAAGGAAACAATTGGGTACACCTCCTACCACTGATCCAAAGGCAAGATCTTTGTTGCCAAGAATGGAACATTTCTAGAGAAGGAGTTTCTCTCGAAAGAAGTGAGAGGGAGGATAGTAGAATTTGATGAGGTAATTGTACCTTCTCTCGAATTAGCTCATCAGAGAAATCTGTTCCCGTGATGCCTACACCAACTAGAGAGGAAGCTAATGATGATGATCATGAAACTTCAGATCAAGTTACTACTAGACCTCGTAGGTTGAACATAGCATGTTCCGCACCAGAGTGGTACGGTAATGCTGTTCTGGAAGTCGTGTTACTAGACCATGACGAACCTATGAACTATGAAGAAGCTATGATGAGCCCAGATTCCGATAAATGGATTGAGGCCATGAAATCTGAGATAGGATCCATGTATGAGAATAAAGTGTGGACTTTAGTGGACTTGCCCGATGATCGGCAAGCCATAGATAATAAATGGATCTTTAAGAAGAAGACTGACGTTGATGGTAATGTTACTGTCTACAAAGCTTGACTTGTCACAAAAGGTTTTCAACAAGTTCAAGGAGTTGACTACGATGAGACTTTCTCACCCGTAGCGATGCTTAAGTCTATCCGAATCATGTTAGCAATTGCCGCATTTTATGATTATGAAATCTGGCAAATGGACGTCAAAACTGCATTCCTTAATGAATTTCATAAAGAAGAATTGTATATGATGCAACCAGGAAGTTTTGTCGATCCTAAAGGTGCTAACAAAGTGTGCAAGCTCCACCGATCCATCTATGGACTGGTGCAAGCATCTCAGAGTTGGAATATACGCTTTGATGAGGTGATCAAAGCATATGGTTTTATACAGACTTTCGGAGAAGCCTGTATTTACAAGAAAGTGAGTGGGAGCTCCATGGCATTTCTAATATTATATGTGGATGGCATATTGTTGATTGGAAATGATGTAGAATTTCTGGATAGCATAAAAGGATACTTGAATAAAAGTATTCAATGAAAGACCTCGGTGAAGCTGCTTATATATTGGGCATCAAGATCTGTAGAGATAGATCAAGACGCTTAATAGGACTTTCACAAAGCACATATCTTGATAAAGTTTTGAAGAAGTTCAAAATGGATCAGTCAAAGAAATGGTTCTTGCCTGTGTTACAAGGTGTGAAGTTGAGTAAGACTCAAAACCCGACCACGACAGAAAATATAAAGAGAATGAAAGTCATTCCCTATGCCTCGGCCATAGGTTCTGTAAAGTATGAGATGTTGTGTACCAGACCTATTGTGTACCTTGCCATGAGTTTGGCAAGGGGGTACGATAGTGATCCAGGAGTGGATCACTGGACATCGGTCAAATTTATCCTTAGTTACCTAAGAGGACTAAGGAAATATTTCTCGGTTATGGAGGTGATAAAGAGTTCGTCGTAAAGAGTTACGTCAATGCAAGCTTTTACACTAATCCAGATGACTCTGAGTCTCAATATAGATACGTATTAAAAGTGGGAGCAATTAGTAGAGTAGCTCCATGCAGAGCATTGTAGACATAGAAATTTGCGAAATACATACATATCTGAATGTGGCAGACCCGTTGACTAAACCTCTCTCACAAGCAAAACATGATCACACCTTAGTACTCTTTGGGTGTTAATCACATAGTGATGTGAACTAGATTATGGACTCTAGTAAACTCTTTGGGTATTGGTCACATGGCGATGTGAACTATAGGTGTTAATCACATGACGATGTGAACTAGATTATTGGCTCTAGTGCAAGTGGGACACTAAAGGAAATATGCCCTAGAGGCAATAATAAAGTTGTTATTTTATATTTCCTTATTCATGATAAAGGTATATTATTCATGCTAGAATTGTATTGATTGGAAACCTTGATACATGTGTGAATACATAAACAAACACTGTATCCCTAGAGAGCCTATACTAGACTAGCTTGTTGATCAAAGATGGTTAAAGTTTCCTAACCATGGACATGAGTTGTCATTTGATAATGGGATCACATCATTAGGAGAATGATGTGATGGACAAAACCCATCCATTAGCTTAGCATTTTATCGTATAGTTTATTGCTACTACTTCCATGTATGTCAAATACATATTTCTTTGACTATGAGATCATGCAACTCCCCAATACCGGAGGAATACCTTGTGTGCTATCAAATGTCACAACATAACTAGGTGGTTATAAAGATGCTCTATAGGTATCTCCGAAGGTGTTTTGTTGGGTTGGCGTGAATCGAGATTAGGATTTATCACTCCGAGTATCGGAGAGGTATCTCTGTGCCCTCTCGGTAATGCACATCATAATAAGCCTTGCAAGCAAATGACTAATGAGTTAGTCACGTGATGATGTATTACGGAACAAGTAGAGAGACTTTCGGGTAACGAGATTGAACTAGGTATGAAGATACCAACGATCAAATCTCGGGCAAGTAACATACCGATGGACAAAGGGAATAACATATGTTGTCATAACGGTTCGACCGATAAAGATCTTCGGAGAATATGTAGGAGCCAATATGAGTGTCCAGCTTCTGCTATTGGTTATTGACCGGAGAGATGTCTCGGTCATGTCTGTCTACATAGTTCTCGAACCCGTAGGGTCCGCACGCTTAATATTCGATGACGATTTTGTATTATATGAGTTATGTAAGTTGGTGACTGAATGTTGTTCGGAGTCCTGGATGAGATCATAAACATGACGAGGAGTCTCGAAATGGTCGAGAGGTAAAGATTGATATATAAGACGATAGTATTCGAATACCGGAAGTGTTCCGGAGGGTACCGGGTACATATTGGGTCACCGGAAGGGGTTCCGGGTACCCCCGACAAAGATATGGGCCTAATGGGCCAAGAGGGGAAACGTAGCAGCCAGTAGGGGCTGCTGCGCCCCCCATATGGGCCAAACCAGAGGAGGAAGGAAAGAGGGGAAGAGAGAAGGAAGGGGAGGGATTTGGCCTCCCCCTTCCTTCCCTCCTCCCTCCTCCTTCCTTCCCCCTCCGGGAAATATGGTACGGGGGGCGAATTGGACTAGGCCCCCAAGTAGGATTACTTCTACTTGGGGCGCCCCAAGGCTGTTCCCCTCCCCCTCCCACCTATATATGCGTGGGGAGGGGCGCCTAGAACACACACCAACAATCGTTAGCCATGTGCGGCGCCCCCCTTCACAGTTTACACCCCCGGTCATAGTTTCGCGGTGCTTAGGCGAAGCCCTGCGTGGATCACTTCACCATCACCGTCACCACGCTGTTGTGTTGACAGAACTCATCTACTTCCTCGACACCTTGCTGGATCAAGAAGGTGAGGGACGTCATCGCGCTGAACGTGTGCAGAACTCGGAGGTGCCGTATGTTCGGTACTTGATCGGTTAGAGCTAGAAGAAGTTCGACTACATCAACCGCATTGTCAAACACTTCCGCTTTTGGTCTAAGAGGGTACGTAGACACACTCCCCCCCTCGTTGCTATGCATTTCCTAGATAGATCTTGCATGAGCGTAGGAAGTTTTTGAAATTGCATGCTTCGTTTCCCAACATATCCGACCAACATATTGCATATCTGGCCAAATGATTTAGACAACAATGCATATCCGGCCAAGTGACCAGCACAACAATGTGCATATCCGTCCAACAATGTGCATATCCGTCCAAATGATCTAGACAACAATGCATATCCGGCCAAATGATGAACACACTTACTCGCTCAGAGATTTGAGCACCACTTGGCTACCGTGTGATGAGTTGCCTCGAGTGGCCGCAATACTTCAACATGGCCTCTTGGATAATGTACCATCGTTGGTTGACAGATGTTGCGCCATGGTTGCAGATGAGCCTGTTGGAATTAGGCTCGAAATGCTTGTGTTCATGGAACCAAGAGTGAATTTTGGCCCAAAATGTTGTGCTCTTTTGCTCCGTGCCATGGATCGGATTGATGCTAGTGGCCAACCATACGTCGCACAAAAAAATCATCATCCCACATGTTGAAGCTTTCTCCTCTGCCCTTCTTCTTTGGATCGGCAGCAAAATCATACGGATCATCGTCCTTGTCGTCCTCCTCCTGATGTCTGGTGGCCCAGTCCTGCTACTGTATCCGGGCCCAGCTGGGTGTATGTTCCGGAGTGGGTGTAGCTCGGTTGCGTGCCCGACTAGGTGTACGTGTTGGACTGGGTGTAGCCCGGATGGGTGTATGAGCCGTCCTGGGTGGGCTCCGAGTCATCCACCTGCCCGTCCTCATAGCAACCTTCTGCCCTGCCTCCATCATGGATCATCTCAAGCAGCTCCCTGCCTGCATCGCGTACCTTGGCTCGCCCACTTTAGGCATACCATTAAATAATCTGCGGGCACCCAGCTGCTCCAGGCCCGACGTCCGTGTGCGGATAAGCTCTGGCGATGCACACTCCGAGAATAGTAGCGGCGTCGTGTTGACGTCGAGGTAGAAAGGCACTTGCATGGTGCTAGATGCCCGGGACAGGCTACCGAGCTGTGTGGCGGCATAGAAGTATGGAGCCTTGCAATGCTCCAGCCCGAGCGGCATCTGCACGGTCGACGACGATGGCAGGGCCCTGCGTCCCAGACTCCGTCCTGCACCACGCCCGCCGCCTACACGTCCACCACCACGACCACCACCTCCATGTCCGCCAGCCTTCTGCTTCTTGAGTGCCTTTGCCCTTGCCTTCGCTTTGAGGCCGCAATTTTGCCTTGTCTCCTAGTTGATCTTTCCGGCAAGCGCGACTGTCGGATCCTCCACCACCGCTGTCCTCGACAGCTTCTCATACATTTCCAAGCGTCGACGGTGACGAAACAGGGTGGGAATTGACTGGAGAGCGATGTGAGGGAAGGGGAGAGTAGGAGATTTAGCCGCGGAAACAATGTGGCCAACTATAAAAGCATGGGCTCCGACTTAGTTTTGGTTGGGTCTAGGGTGTCGGAGTCCTATCCGTCTGGTCTCCGGACTCCCGCAGACTCCCCTAATTTGGTTCCAGTTTGTAGGAAAATGGCGGTTCGGATTACTCCACTGATCGATGGGAGTCACCGTTGAATGGCTTGCAAGGTCCGGACGGCTGCGTCTGGATGTATAAAGGTGGATTGGGGGGAAGGGGGGAGGGCGGCGTTGGAGATGCCGTTACTTTGCATATATTTCTCCCTTGCCTCACTTTCCAGAGGGCCACACGTACACAAAGACCCTAGAGTAGTCAGCTAGAAAAAACTATAATAGCCAGCGAATGTTCGCTGGGCGATGTGACATTTCCAAACTTTTTGCTCGCACTTCTTCAGGGGACGCATAGTAATATTTTTAGAGATGAATGGCAGTTTCTATAAAGAAGGAAATTTTGTGGCAAAAAGGGCAGAAATTGCCATCACCTATCACCTAAAAATGCCACTAAAACGTTCGTTTGCCATCCTCCTCCCTCCTGCCATGAACGTTCGTCGGATAGTATTTTTAAAAAAAGAACACTAGACTGGTGCATTTTTTTTTTCAGAAAACAGGCACAAGGTTTTTTTTGGCTTTAAGTTAATATAAAACCAGCAGAGGCCAAGTAACCACGTGGTTAAAGTTTCACCAACCAAATAATAAAATGCAAAGAAGGTACATATCTCACTCAAAATGAGCGCTGGAAAAGCTAAGAAACGCCTTGCTCAAACTCAGGAACCCCTGAATATGTTTGATCTTGCGAAGGATGCCCGATGCCGCCTCACAGTCCTTTCTCTTTTCTAGAGGACGCCATTGCTGAAAAAATAGATACTATTTAAAGATATAGTTAGCAAGGTGAGAGGAGATAGTCCCTTCAATGTAAGTTCATTACAAATAGTCTAAAGCGTCCAAGCGAAAGCACTAAACCTTCTCCTCATGAGAAGGGCCACTTTAGAGTTAGAAGAGAGCTTAAGAACATCTACAACCGGACCCCCGATAACCGCCCCAAACGCCCAGACGGGCTATCTGGTCACTGCCCGGACAAAAAACATCACCTAAATGGACGCCCCATATCCTGCCCAAACGCTCGGACTGACCGACACTCCCCATATCCGGCTCATATCTGGGGCAGATATGAAGATGACTGCACGTGTCCGGACAAGGGCACCACGTCGGATCGGCCCGCTAGAGCACGCGCCACCCCCAAAAGAAAACCACCCCATCGGGCAAGCCCTAGTCAAACCCCTCACTTGTTCAGTCCACTCGTCCTCTCCGCTTGCTCCCAAATCCATCCCGTCCCCTCGCCATGGCCAAGTACGGCCAAGACTCCGGCAGCGAGCCCGATCGCGTGGACTAGGATGGTCTCATGAAGGAGAAGGACGACAGATCTAGCAACGACGTGCCGGACGAGGAGGAGTTCGCGCTCCGCATCGCCATCCAGCGCTCGCACCTGGACACCGGCGGGAGCTCGAGCTCCGTTGTGT
Organism: Triticum dicoccoides; assembly: GCF_002162155.2. NCBI lineage: Eukaryota > Viridiplantae > Streptophyta > Magnoliopsida > Poales > Poaceae > Triticum > Triticum dicoccoides. The sequence goes on from NC_041392.1 coordinate 192,277,954, forward strand.
CCGCCGCAGCTTCTGCACATCCCGGTGGCGGCGGGCCGTAGTCGCCCGTCCCGCTCCACGCCGCTTCAGATCCGGAGCAGGACATGCGTCTCTCCTTCCCCTTTGGCGCCAACACCGCCCGGGTAGCGGTGGGTGCTCGTGCCTTCGGTTCCCATGCGGATGCGCATGCCAGAGTCGGAGGCTTAGGCGGCCCAGTGTGAGAGCAATGGGCGATGGCCATGGCGGAGCCCGTCTCTTCCCGCCAGCGCGCATGCTCTATCCCCGTTGACCGTGCCTCCGCATGGTCATGCGGTGCTCGCTAACCACGGCGGAGTCCGGCGCAAGAACGCGGAGGCGCTCCACCTCGGGCTCAAGGCGTCCGAGCGCCTTGCAAGGGATAAAGAGTCTGCCGCTGCCAAGACCGCCCGCCACGTGAAGGAGCAGCAACGCCTCCTCCGCCACCGTCCGAGAGCTACACCACCAACACGGACGACGACAATGAAGACCCTCCCGCCGCGGACGCCTAACGGAGGATATGGACCACCGCGCCACCGACCCCAAGGGCAGGGGCCTGGCCAAGAAGCGGTGAATTCCGGCCACCTCCGCATTGTCTACTTTTATTTGCTTGTAGTACAAATCGGATGAACAATGTCTTTTGGGTCCGATGTTGTCGGATGAACTATGTTCTAAACATTTCATTCGATGTTGATATACGTTAGTTTGTTTATGTTGTTGCATGCATTGAATGGATTTGATGCGGGAATATGGGGACTATGGTTGTGGACAACGGAAAATGGGCACTGTTCGGTCACTGGCAGCGGGCGTGTCCAGACACGTCCACGGACGAGTAGGAACTCATATTAGGCAATTTTGATTGTAGATGCTCCAACACACCAGAAAAAACATGGAGGAGTGATCGGCAGAAGCACAGCCAACCGAACAACCCAACCCAGCGGGCAGGGCCAAAGATATCTTGGCTGTTTGGTGTGAACAAGAAGAGGTGCAGTGGATATGAGAATGGTACACGTGAGAAGACCGGTGAAGTCAATGTCGAAAGACTCCATCAAGAATCACAGCATGCAAACTTTAATACTCCTACTAAGAAAAAGGAAACACAGAAAGAGCGTGGGGCCGACGGAATGCTGATCAGGTCACCTGACGACCCCACAGCAATAACCACGTTTATGTTCTGATGAAATCCGAAGCAGCATCTACATGCTCAAGTGGCTTTGAGGAGTTGGGTACGAACTGCAAATCTCTAAAGGACAAACAAAAGCTGGACCCAGACGATTATTAGAAAGAGGACCCAACCCAAAGATACATGATTGGTACCCCTATTTGCAGAAGCATCAGTGCATCACATTACAGGGCCACTTAATTTGGAATACAATTCGTACTGTGCCAAAAGCGACAGGTATGAAAAAGTAAGAGCGGCACGGACATCTCATCGACGGTGAGAGATGACAGTTTAGCACTAAGTTCTGATTGCCAAAAGGGACGCCGTACCTGGACACGGGAGGAGATTGCAGTGCTCAAAGATGGTTCAGCCTGGAGTGATGTATGTCTTGATCCGTAGGATCACAACCTGTGTAACCATCGCTGCTCAAGTCACTGGAATCATCAGAGATGCTCCATGATCGCCTCACTCCCGATTCACCGTCCACTGGGACGGGTACCTGTCTTCTCCACCAAGCGCGCCACGCGGCCACAATTGCAACAAACATGTCCTGTCTCCGGAGCTCCCCGCATGGAAATGGCTGCCACCACAGGAAGCCCACAGCGGAGCGACGAGCGCTCTGCCCCAGCACCAACCAGCGATTCCCCCCGTTCCGATTGGGTCAGGCTCGGGATTCCGTCGACGTTGACGGGACCCGAAGTTCTCCCGTCTATCGCCTCCTGGCCATTTTTCTTGTGCTTTTGTCTCAATGCGGTGGGTGAAGTAAATAAAACCTTACAAAATGATACAGTTTTCTAACTTTTGACCTATTCATCTTCAATCATGATAGTATAATGAACATCAGAGATAATAAAAATTATATCTAAATCCGTAAACCACCTAGCGACGACTATAAGCACTGAAATGAGCGGAACACGCACCACCATCATCGCTCCCTCACCGAAACTGGGCAAACTTGTTATAGTGACACTCAGAAAGTCATCGTGCTAAGGCCACATAGGACCAACGCATCAGAATAACAACCGCCAATGATGAAGAGTAGCGTAGATCGAAATGATCCAACCTGAAGACACACAGACGTAGAAGAACGACGACTAGATCCGAGCAAATCCACCAAAGACAGATCCCCAAGAGACACGCCTCCATACGCCCACTGACGATGCCAGACGCACCATCAAAATCGGGGCTAGACAGGGAGAACCCTATTCCAACTTCAGGGAGGCGTCACCGTCTCGCCTTCATGAGCAGTGTTGGAAACGAATATTTTGGCAATGCAACAATGACTAGGAGGTGGGCCGGACTATACAATATACATGCACAAA
>NC_041392.1:192280844-192290512 GCF_002162155.2 Triticum dicoccoides
AGTCGAAGCGTCGCCGGAGACGCAAAGACTAGACCTGAACTCCTCGAAAACATAAGTAGGCAGTCCTTTTGTCATAACATCGGCAAACTGTTGCGCCGTCGGGACGTGGAGGACCCGGATGCGCCCAAGGGCCACCTGCTCACGAACAAAGTGTATGTTGAGCTCAATGTGCTTCGTTCGTCGATGATGGACCGGGTTGGCGGAGAGGTACACGACGGAGACGTTGTCGCAGTAGACAAGTGTGGCCTTGTGAACATCACAAAGCAACTCCTGGAGCAGCTGACGAAGCCAAGAGCATTCGGCAACGGCGTTAGCCACTGCCCGATACTCTGCCTCGGCACTCGAGCGAGAGACTGTGGGCTGTCACTTGGAAGACCAAGAGATCAGAGACGACCCAAGGTAGACACAGTACCTCGAAGTGGAGCGCCGTGTGTCCGGGCAGCCAGCCTAGTCCGCATCAGAGTAGGCGACGAGGTCGGTAGAGGCGGAGGCCATCAGTGTAAGTCCAATGGACGTAGTGCCGCGTATGTAACGGAGGATGCGCTTCACCAAGGTCCAGTGAGAGTCACGCGGAGCATGCATGTGAAGACAGACCTGCTGAACGGCATACTGCAAGTCGGGGCGCGTCAGAGTGAGGTACTGCAAGGCACCCACAATGGAGCGATAGAAGGCCGCGTCAGATGGGAGAGAGCCCTCCAGAGCTGAAACCTTGGCCTTGGTGTCAACAGGCGTGGGAGCAGGCTTGCAGTTAAGCATGCCGGCACGATCGAGAAGCTCATGGGCGTAACGCTGCTGGTGCAGAAAGAACCCATCTGGCCATCGAACCACCTCAATGCCGAGGAAGTAGTGGAGGGGCCCCAAGTCCTCCAGGGCAAACTCATCGTGAAGACGAGCAGTAAGCCGCTGGAGAAGCGCGACAGTGGAAGCCGTCAGGATGATGTCGTCGACGTAGATCAACAAGTAGGCCGTGTCAACCCCGTGATGGTACACGAAGAGGGACGCATCGGAGCGGGTCGATGTAAATCTGAGCGTCTGCAGGAAGGCAGCGATGCGCTGGTACCAGGCCCGAGGCGCCTGCTTCAACCCGTAAAGAGAACAGGAGAGAAAGCACACATGGTCCGGATGTGTGGTGTCGACGAAGCCAATGGGCTGCTCACAGAACACCTGCTCGGCGAGGTGGCCGTGCAAGAAGGCGTTGGAGACGTCCAACTGATGCACGGGCCATGCTCGGGAGACGACCAGCTGAAGCACGGTGCGGATCGTGCCCGGTTTAACAACCGGAGCAAAAGTGTTGGTGAAGTCCACGCCCGCACGTTGCCGAAAGCCTCGAACCACCCAGCGAGCTTTGTAGCGCTCGAGAGTCCCGTCGGGACGAGTCTTATGCCGAAAGACCCACTTGTCCGTGATGATGTTGGCACGAGGTGGCCGAGGGACAAGCTGCCAGGTGCGGTTCCGTTGGAGCGCATCGAACTCTTCCTGCATCGCAGCGAGCCAATGAGGGTCCCGAAGGGCGGCTCGAGCTGACGATGGGAGAGGGGACGGCTCAGAGACGGAAGCGGCGACAAGATACTCATCGCTGGTGTACCGCGTACTCGGGCGGAAGGTACCGGCCCGAGAGCGAGTCATCGGGCGGGGCAGCGAGTCCGGGGAGACGGGCGAGGACGAAGAAGAGCCCGCCGCCACTGATGCCGCGAGTGAGACCGCGGGTGAGGCCGCCACGGGCGAGGCTGCAGGCGAGGCCGCCGCGGGCGAGGCCGCCGGCGAGGGCGTGGGGAAGGCCGCCGCGGGCGAGGCCGCCACGGGCGAGGCCGCCGGCGAGGGCGCGGGGGGCGCCAAGGAGGCCCGCGCCGATGGTGGCGCAGGGGGCGTCGCAGGCGCCGGGAGGGGTGTAGCCCCTAAGGAAATTGGCCGGGGAGGAACTCGACCCGGGGCACGGGGGGCACCCTCAAAGCCAGGAGGCGGCCCGAGAGAAGCGCCCGAGCGACCGTCACCAGGAACGGGCAAGGCCGCAACATCCGAAGGTACCTGCTGAAACGGAAAAACCATCTCATCAAAGTAAACGTGTCGGGAAGTGATGACCCGATGTGAGATAAGATCATAGCAGCGGTAGCCTTTGGTGTTGGGGGTAGCTAAGAAAAATACAGGCCACGGACCGTGGTGCGAGCTTATGAGAAGTAGTGGAAGCAATGCTAGGGTAGCACAAGCAACCGAAAATGCGAAACTCGGTGTAGGAAGGTGGCGTGCCGAACAAAAGATGATGAGGAGCAAAATTCCCGCGAGTGCGACAGGGACGGATGTTGAGGAGTAGTGATGCGGTGGCGAGCGCGTCAGGCCAGAAACGTGGTGGCACGTTGGCGTGAAAGAGGAGGGTGCGAACGCAGTCATTAAGAGTGCGAAGCACTCGCTCAGCACGGCCATTTTGTTGCGAAGTGTATGGGCAAGTGAGACGAAAAATCGTGCCGTGTCTGGCAAGAAGGTTGCGGATTGCAAGACTATCGAACTCCTTCCCGTTGTCTGTTTGCAACGCATGAATGGGGCGACCAAACTGTGTGGAGACATAGGAGTAGAATGCGGTGAGAGTGGCAACAGAATCCGACTTTCGCCGCAACGGGAAGGTCCACACATAGTGCGAAAAATCATCAAGGAGAACAATGAAAGGATCGAGAAGAGGTGTCTAGAGGGGGGGGTGATTAGACACTAAGTGCCAAAAGTTGCAGTTTTTAATATTCTTAAGTTTAAGTGGAGTTTAAGCACAAGTTTAACAAACACAATACATATCAAGCAAGCATGCAATGAGTATATGAGCAGCGGAAAGTAAAGCATGCAACTTGCAAGAATATAAAGGGAAGGGTTTGGAGTATTCAAACGCAATTGGAGACACGGATGTTTTTGTCGTGGTTTCGATAGGTGGTGCTATCGTACATCCACGTTGATGGAGACTTCAACCCACGGAGGGTACCGGTTGCGCGAGTCCACGGAGGGCTCCACCCACGAAGGGTCCACGAAGAAGCAACCTTGTCTATTCCATCATGACCGTCGCCCACGAAGGACTTGCCTCACTAGCGTTAGATCTTCACGAAGTAGGCGATCTCCTTGCCCTTACAAACTCCTTGGTTCAACTCCACAATCTTGTCGAAGGCTCCCAAGTGACACCTAGCCAATCTAGGAGACACCACTCTCCAAGAAGTAACAAATGGTGTGTTGATGATGAACTCCTTGCTCTTGTGCTTCAAATGATAGTCTCCCCAACACTCAACTCTCTCTCACAGGATTTGGATTTGGTGGAAAGAAGATTTGAGTGGAAAGCAACTTGGGGAAGGCTAGAGATCAAGATTCATATGGTTGGAATGGAATATCTTGACCTCAACACAAGTGTAGGTGGTTCTCTCTCAGAAAATGTGTATTGAAAGTGTAGGTATGTTCTGATGGCTCTCTCCACGAATGAAGAGTGGGTGGAGGGGTATATATAGCCTCCACACAAAATCTAACCGTTACACACAATTTGCCAAACTCGGTGGGACCGAATGGTTAAACTCGGTCGGACCGATTCAGCAAACCTAGTGACCGTTAGGATTTTCGGTGGGACTAAGATGCAACTCGGTAGGACCGATATGGTTAGGGTTAGGGCATAACGTAATCTCGGTGTGACCGGTTACACAAACTCGGTGGGACCGATTTGGTAATAAGCTAACTAGAGAGTTGGTCAGGCAAACTCGGTGGGACCGATTACACAAACTCGGTGGGACCGATTTTGGTAATAAGCTAACCAGAGGGTTTGCATTGTAATCTCGGTAGTACCGATTGCTCAAACTCGGTGAGACTGATTTTGGTAATGGACATACACAGAGAGGTTACAATCCCATCTTGGTGAGACCGAGATCCCTGTCGGTGAAACCATTTGCTAGGGTTTGTGGCAGTGGCTATGACATCTGAAACTCGGTGGCGCCGGATAGATAGAATCAGTGGGGCCGAGTTTGACTTTTGGTTTAGGTCATATGTGGATGTGGGAAGGTAGTTGAGGGTTTTGGAGCATATCACTAAGCACTTTGAGCAAGCAAGCCATTAAGCAACACCTCATCCCCTCTTGATAGTATTGGCTTTTCCTATAGACTCAATGTGATCTTGGATCACTAAAATAGAAAATGTAGAGTCTTGATCTTGAAGCTTGAGCCAATCCTTTGTCCTTAGCATCTTGAAGGGGTTCCACATCCTCTAGTCCATGCCACTCCATTGTTGAACTTATCTGAAACATACTAGGTAAAAGTGTTAGTCCAACAAGAGATATGTTGACATTAATTACCAAAACCACCCAGGGAGCACTTGTGCTTTCAAACAAGATAATAGAGATAGTCCGTGTTACTTGCAACAGGAGAGGTCCAAACATCACTATGAATTAACTCAAATGGGTATGAAGCAACATGCGAGGAAGTGCTAAAGGGTAAACGAGTATGTTTGCCGAGATGACAAGCATGACAAGTGTGATCGTCGATCTTATTACACGTGAATGAAAAACTGCGAAGAATATGATGAAGGGTGGCAGGGTTGGGATGACCAAGACGAGCATGCCAAAGGTCCACTCCAGCGGAAAGCGCCATGGGTGCAGCGACGGAGGATGTGGAGGAGTGGACCGGGTAGAGATCGTCAGGGCTGTCACATCGGTGGAGCACCATCCGGGTACGGGCATCCTTAACAGAAAAGCCAAACATGTCAAATTCAACGGTGACAGGATTTTCACGTGTAAGAGAACGAACAGAAACAAGATTTTTAATGATGTCAGGTGAAATGAGTACGTTAAAAAGATGTAATGGAACGGAGTTAGAAGGAAAAGCAGCATGGCCGACATGAGTGATGGGCATGGAAGAACCGTCGCCCACGGTAATGCGAGCAGCAGTGTGAACAGGGTGAGTGGTAAGAAGGTTACCGGGGTTGGCGGCCATGTGAGCCGTGGCTCAGGTGTCCATGTACCAGTCGCCACCGCCGGTGTACTGCTATGGCGTGGGGGCGGTGTGGAGGGCCGCTAGCAGCGCGGGGGCCCATGGTGCCGGCGGGAGGGCCGGGGCCGACGGCAGAGGCTGTGGCGGCGGCGCCACGAGCCCACCGGCCGGAGGCAGCCCATAGGCCGCCGAGGGGCCGTAGAGCGGCGCCGGCGGATACGCCTGAGGGGCCGCGTACAGAGCCTGGTGAGGGGCCGGGCAGGCGCCAAAAACACCAGGGACGGGGGCGCGCGGTATGGGCATGGAGTATGCGTGAACAACCCCCGTCCGGGGTTTCTGGCCGGCCTGCCAGGGCGCCGGCGGGAGCGGGTGCTGCGGCTGGCGCGGCGCCCCGCCATGGGCAGCTGGCGGCTGCTGCTGCTGCTTGTGGCCACCTCGGCCGCGACGCCCGCCTCGGCGCTGCTGCTTCTCGGCGGGGGGCGGCGGAGGGGCCGGCGGCGGCGCAGGATATGGGAACCCGGGCGGCGGCTGCACGTGGAGGGGCCCCTGGGCGGGCCGTGGCGGGGGAGCCGGAGCGGTGGGCGGGGCACCGCCACGGGTTCCGGCGGTGAGAGCCGTATGGGTGGCCCGGGCGCGCGACATCCGCATCCTCTTCTCCTCCAGCTTCAGGTACGCGACGATCTTGGGGAAGGTCGGGTTGGTGATGAGAGGGATGTTGGAGGAGGCGTTCCCGAAGTCTTCGTTCAGGCCGGTGATGAGAGTGCTGAGGAGGAGCTCGTTGGAGACCTACTCGCCGACGTCACGGAGCTCGTCCACAAGCTTCTTGAGGCGCATGCAATAATCGTCGACCGACGAGTCAAGCTGCTGGCACCCAAAAAACTCGCCGAAAAACCTTGCGTTGGAGCGCGTTGTCGGTGAAGAGGCCGTTGAGCTTAGTCCAAACGGCGTGAGCGTCATCATCGGCGGAGACCACCGTGTGAAAGAGGTCCTTTGAGATGGTGGTGTAGAACCAGCGGATAAGAGTGGCGTCGATGGACGTCCACTCCTCATCGTCCTCCATGAAGCGGGAGTCCACGGAGCCATCGATGTGATCCCGGAGATTGTACTCACGGAACACAAGGGATAAGTACGTCTTCCAGGCATAGTAGGTGGAGGTGAGTTGATCGAGGACGACGGGAACCCGAGCGAGGATATTGAGATCACGGATGACGACGGGATCGGGGTCGTCGAAGGGGTTGGTGCGGCGGCTGCGGGTGGTACCGGTGGAACCGGGGGAGGCCATGGTCAAGAGGGGAGGGCGGCGGTGCGTGGTGAAGCGGCACGGCGGGAGGGATGGCGGCGCGGTGCGGGTGGCGGCGCTGCGGGTTGCGGGCGGAAGCGCAAGGCGGTGGCGGCACACAGGGGGGCGGCGGCGCGGCGGCGAGGAGACCCGGTGGCGGCGGTGGCACGAAGTGGCGGCGGTGGCGGGTGGCGGCGGCGATGGGATCGCGGCGGCGGCGGCAGGAGTTAGGGTTAGGATCGTACCTCTGATACCATGTTGGAAACGAATATTTTGGCAATGCAACTCAATGTGTTGATCGGTGCATAGCGCACGTATATATGGAGTACAAGGTGGGCCACAATCTCAACTATACAATGACTAGGAGGTAGGCCGAACTATACAATATACATGTACAAACCATATATTCAACAAGCAGGACATAAATCTTAACAAAACTTAAAAAACATCTAAAACGGAGCCCTCCCGCCGGCTAAGATCGGGATCCACCACAGCCCCATAGCACTAAGATCACCGGAGACGAGGAGGACCAACGGCAGCACCGACGGGCAGCGAAGGTACGCTAAGCTTTTCTGGGGCATTCTGAGGACCTGATCTCAGAATTTTGGGGCGACTCGCTGGCGACGGACGCGCATCGGCCGGATCTCCCCCTCGCCGGCGCTCCGGCTGGCCCTCCGATGGGTGCGGCCCCCTCGCCCCGACCTCCCCGCGGTGCCCCCATGGAGACCCCCTCCCCCCCGCCTCTGGTGCTCGCTGCCGCCCCCCGCATCGACCTCCTCGACCGTGAGCGTTGGGCTGATTGGGCGGTGGCGGAGGACCTGGCCGACGCGGCTGCGGCTGCGGCAGGTCTCCCTCCGCGTGGCCGCCGTTTTGGTGATCGCCTGGCTAAGCTCGTCTCCGGTGAGCTGCCCCCCTCCCCCGTCCGAGCGCTCCCCTCCTTGCGCAGGTGCCACCTCGCCCCTCCCATTCCCCACCTTCCCCGTCACCGCCGTGGTCCGGCCCTCCGGCCGGTCGGCGGGGTCGCGGAGCCCGAGCCCGTGCTTGGGGGGTGGTCGGGAGGGCAGACCTCGGTCGTGCGGCGGTCTCTTGGCGTCGGGACGCCCCCTCGTTGTCGAGCTCGTGCCCCCCTCTCCCTCCGTTGGCCCCCTCTGCTTCGGTGATGGCCTCGACCTCACGTGGCTTGCCCAAATTCCGCGCCTTTCTCCCCTCTCCAGCTGCGGCCAGCCCGGCCGCCGATGCCCCGCAGGCGGTGCTGGCGTCGCGCCGCCACCCCCTGGCCGTACAAGGGGAAACCCTTCCCTCCCACAGCGACCTGTCGCGTGATGGGCTGGGCCGCCTGTAGCGCCTTGGGCCTCTGGTGTCGGGGGGCTTTCCTTCTCTGGGCCGTGGGGTGGACCTGGGCCTCGCCTCGTCTCCTGCTAGAGGCCTGGTCGATCCTGCACCAGGGCCCGAGACATCCTCGTCTCTAGGGCAAGGGTGCTCCCCTGCCCTGCATTCCTCCCCCCTCCCCGCACCATCCCATCCCGCATCGCCCCCTGTCCCCTCCTCCATCCCCGCGCCGTCCGTGCTCTCAGCTCGGTCCCCGATGCCGCGTGATGTGGGGGATGGGGCTCCTCGCCCGAAACGCCGTGCTGACGAGCCTGCGGACCGTCGCTCGGCTGATTCCTGGTGCCCCTCCCCGGAGGCCTCGCGAAGGGAATCCGAGCTCCTCTCCGAGCTCGTGTCCCGAGGCTCTGCCCTGACTTCGGATCCCTCCAGGCGGGAGGACCGGCCGCGTGACCGCTTGCCGGACCACTGGCGGAGCCATGGGCGTGAGCGGGACCGCCGTTCCCCTCCTCGTCGCTCCCCTCCCCGCCGGTCGCGGTCCCCGGCTCGCTCTGGTCGCGCAGAGCAATCCCCGCCTCGTCGATACAACCCTCCTCAGCGTCAACCACAGCTCCCTCCCCCGGGTCCCGGCGCTCCCAATCCCCGAGGCGCTTTCACGAAGAAGAAGAAGGCTGGCCAGCGGTTCGGTGGTGGAGCTGGCCAGGCTTCTTCCGGCACCCACCTGACGCCGGCCCACCCGGCCGCACCGGCAAAGGCCCCCTCCTGCGCCGTTTCCTGCTTCAACTGTGGCACGGGAGGCCACTGCCAGGTCGACTGCAAGGATCCTCCAGCCTGTTTCAAGTGCAAGGGCACGGACCACCCCGCGATTCTTTGCCCGCTTCAGCCGGAGGAGGGGGAGCTGATGCTCTACGGCCATGCCCTAGACGATTTTGGATTCTTCCAGATGGATCGGCCCGCAGTCGCGGCTGTGCCATCCCTGACCGCTCTCATCTCGGTCTTGGAAGGCCGGTCGGCTTCCCCGGCTATCATCACCGAGGAGCTCCATCACCTCTTCCACCCTGATTGGGACTGGGAGGTTGCTCCGATCTCTGATCACGAGTTTACCACGGTGTTTTCGGATCCTATCAGCCTACGCTACGGCACGCACAGTGATCAGCTCACTTTAGCTCCCAACAAGCTCACTGTCAGCATCTCGGTGCCATTGGTGGACCCTATGGCGGTGGCCTGTCTCTCGACGGTGTGGATTCAAATCCGTGGACTACCGCTGACTGCCAAGAAGGAGCGCGTCATTCGGAACATGTCTAGACTCCTTGGCAAGATAGTGCAGGTGGACGGCCCCTCTCTCGCCACGGACCGGCTGTTCGTGTCAAGATCAAGACTCCCGACCCAACTAAGCTGCAGACAACGCTCCGTATGTTCTTTGGAGATGTTGGATATGACCTCAAGATCTCGGTGGAAGGGGAAGCTACGGGCTCCTCCCAACCAGCGACGGATGATGCGGCGCCCGGGTCCGATGGCGACTTGGGCGGTGGCCCACGCTCCCACGGTGGTGGTCGGTCACTGCGCAGGTGCAGCCATTCCCCAAGCTCCAGTGGAGAGGATGAAGACTCCCCTACACCACATGCGCCACCCCTGCCGGTGAACAAGACAGCAACCAAAGAGCTTTCTTTGACCCATGATGCTCCTGCCCAAGATCCGATGGAGGATGCGGATGCTCATGCTCTCAACGATATGCTCGACGCTGATTCGCCGCTTCGCCCCTGCGCGGCCCTCTCCCTACTCCTTGGCACTCCCATGGCTGCTTTGGAGTCGGAGACGCTCAGTGGTGCAAGCGACGTCAGCTTGGAGGTCTGCCCCCCCTCCTCCCCGCGCATGGCCTTACCCGCCATCGCCCGGGCGTCATCGCCACGATCTTCGTCGCGGGCTGGGTCGGGAGTGACCTCCCCGGTGACCGGAACTGGGCAGGTCCGCCCCATGGCGCCCCCTCGTCCTCCGAAGGGCAAGGGCCGACCGCATTCGGCGTCTTCTCCGGCGACGGTCACTCGGAGGAGTGCGCGGATCGACTTGGCCGCGCGCACAACTGGTGCGTCCCCCAATGCAGTCGAGAAGGCTGCTCGCCGGGCTGCGGC
>NC_041392.1:192290675-192293972 GCF_002162155.2 Triticum dicoccoides
CCCTTGTACTTTCGGCTGTTGATTGCTTGCTGCTGTTGTTTACCTTGTCGCTCGCCATCTTGTTCAAGAGCAAAGTGATCATGACAATGGATGCCACAAAGGCGATTGCATTGAGATAGAAGAATGCAATGAACCGGCGATGGTGGGTGTCCTCAAGGATGCGATCAGCTGCTGAATGATGATCTTTACTTCTTGACCAAAAGAAACCTGGTGGATTCAAACCTGATTGGTATGCCAGAGATGCTGCAAGAATGGCAAGAAGCAACATACATGTGCGGGTCTTCTTCAGATGCTCATCCTCTCTGATATTTGGAAGTTGGTGACTGTCTGCAGGCTGGTCTTGTGGTTCAGGGGTATTATCTTCTGCAGGTGCATCAGTTGAACGGACTGAAGTATGATGATTGCTTGCATAAGAATTCTCCTGCTCTGCCTTGCTTGGCCTGTGTCTACTAAACCTCAATGAAAGTACACGGTCCAATTTTTCCACGCAACAGAGGCTGCTTGTTTTGACCTTTTGTAGCCAATTTGCTACAGGCCTGGAAACAAAGAATCCAGCTAAAATTGAAAAGGAGATCCAAACTATGACGATGATAAACACCACATAGAATGAAGTTGCTACCTCTCTACAACATCCTGCAGCATACGCAACAATTAGGCACGATAGGTCCACTACCACACACACAATCACTGCTGTGGTCCTTATTCCATGAACACTCAGTTTTGGGCTCAGAAGCAGTATGATTATGACCAAAGATGCCACGAAGGAAGTTGAATTGGAAATGATGAATATATAATAACGACCAAGGTAGTTACTCCGGAGAACAGAAGTACCCGGCTGATGCTTGTAAGGAGGAAAGGCCAAATGCACCTTATTAGAACCATGGCCATTTTCAACCCAAAAGCCGCCCGGTGGATTCAATCCTGCTTGGTATGTGATAGTAGCAGCAAAAGTTACAAGCGTCAAAATGAACTTGCAAGCCTTCTCAACATCTTTCTCTAGAGGGATGCTCCCTTGCTGTTGCTTTAGAACTCTCTTTATCATTGCCTGCAGATTCTGTTTCAATTCTCTTGGAATAAGCCTTGTGGATACTAGGGTATGGATCCCAACATATATGATAGCAGGAAAGACTAGAACCAAGATGTAAATGGATGACTTGAGTGCCCTGCAACTTCCAGCAGCATAAGCCCCGAGCAGGCTGAATAGGTCAAGTATCATGGTTAATTGCATTGAATGGAGCCACATCCTCTGATTTGTCACAATCTTACTGAGAAGCAAGATGATTAAGACAAGAGATGCAGCGAAGGCTGCTGCATTGAAGTAAAAGAACACCTCATATCGTTCAGAAAAGCCATCATGCATGACAGGGTCACCAGCATCATGACCATCCTTGTTTAGTGTCCACGACCCCCCTGGTGGTGTTAATCCAGCATTGTATGTCACACCGACTGCTAGGACTCCAAGAAGTACCAAATACTTACGATGTCCCCACAATAGCTCAAAATCATCATTGATCCTGGGGCTGGATTCATGGCCAGGGGATAATAAATTTCCACTGGACACAACATTACTGTGATCTTGCCTCTGTTGTCTTCACTTAAATCATTCCCTCGTCCCTGGGTACCCGGGGTGTTGATGTTGGTCGGACCGATGGTGACCACGAACTGCTCGCTGTCTGCCATGTGGTTGCTCTCTGACTGAAATTGCAAGTCTCAGGCTTTCAGTTGCTCTCTATTCGTCCATCTCCAGCATCGGGTAAGAGTTTCTTGGATGGAGAGGATATCTGAAGGAATCAAAGATAATTCAAGGATGGTTCTGAACAAGAAAAGCAAAGAAGGTTAAAGAAGATGGACTTGGTGAAGTCTGTGTCCCAAACGAAAACAACACAAAAGAGAGCGTGATAAAGGCTAACTTGCCTGCTAGACCCCACAGTATGAATTAATTTTCCAAATAGTAGCTCATGTTCACAGAATTAGTTATGTTTCTCATTCAACCAGCGGATCTTTTTTAAAGATCCGTCGCCTCGGTAGCCGTTAGATCGTGTGCCAACCAAGAGCCCAGTCTCGTCCTTACGATTGCAACAACGACTGTGTTGCAGAACCTTTTGCAACAGATGTCATGTTGCAGAAACTTCTGCAACAAAGGTCCTGTTGCAGATTTTTTTTGCAACAAAGGTCTTGTTGTGGATTTTTTTCCCAAACATTTTTTCGTTTACAGAATCTTTTTGCAACATATGTCCTGTTGTAGAACCTCATTGCAACGCAACACTTGTTGCAAAGCACTTCACGGCAGCGAACACACGATGCTTCTGGTTCTAGGGGAATCGATTGAGTGTGCGCCCTAGAAACGCACGTGGCAAGTGAAGCATGCGGCGGATGCGGCCGAGTGATCCGCCGGCTGATTGTTAGCGTTTTCCTTCAACAATATAACATCATATACATGATTGAACTTTACCGTTATAATCCGACCCCACCAAAATAAGAGATCTAGATATTTCCCTTTGTTTTTCTTCCAACTGCTATTACCACAAAACACACATAAGACAAGTATTAATACTTGGTGGTGGAGACACCAACAGATTCTACAGGATAACTAGTAAAATTAATTGCATTCAATGGTAAGTTACACGCATCTAAGGCTGGTCACAATGGGGAAGAACTTAGGAGTAACATCACACACTCCAATACAACTTTGCTTATGTGGCACATATTTAATGAAGAGAGAGGTGCTTGTGGTAACTAGCTAAGTTACCGGAACATCACACACTCCAAGAAACAATGAGTCTATAACCTAATAAATACATCGTTGCATGACACTACATAGATGTTCCTACCCACTATGAAGGTAGTAACATAGTCTAGGGAAGTGTGTAAGTTACTAGCTTATGTTCTTGCCCATTGTGACCAGCCTAAGCCTAACAACCGAACACACAAGTTTCGCAAAAAGGAAAAGACACACACAAAGAGAAAGTAAAAGATTATACCTGGCATGGAAAGCATTGCAATGCTCAGTCACACGGGAGGGCTGCCCTCATTAGCCATAAATGGCTGCAAGTGAGCTTGTATCCAGAGCGATAACCAAAATAGCAGTCCAGATATTTCCCTTTGTTTTCTCTCAATACCTAGATCCGATTGGTATCACAAAAACACACACACATATAAATAAGTGTTTATTCGTCGAAGAACTAGCAGCTGCTTGGTTTTTCTTTAGATAATGCCAGATTATATTTGGTAACTAGTAAGACTAACTGCAAGTAGAGAGGTTCAATAGGCGATGGAAATAATCAGTGGCGGAGCCAA
>NC_041392.1:192294039-192297561 GCF_002162155.2 Triticum dicoccoides
AGATTAGAATGTATGAACAACATAACTTCAACATATCCATTCAAAAATTGTGAAAAACGCACTACAAATTGTAAAATTTAATCTGGATATCATCATAAGTTAACAAAGAGTCACAAGACATGATTTAAAATTGAGAAAAGTATGTTTTTGGTCCCTCAAGTTCCCCAAAAGTATAGACTTGGTCTCTCAAGATTTTGTTGTAAACATTTGGTCCTTCAAGTCTCCAAACCGGATAAGTTTGGTCCAAAACCAGATTTTGAGCACGTTGACCAGGTTTGACTGGTTTTGACCACGTTTGACCGATGAATGGACAGTAAATTCCAAAAATTTAGCAAACAAATTAAAAAAAACTGAAATTTTGTGACAACCAAGATGCTTGGGTGCGCTAGGTGTGTGTAAATATTTGTGGTCTAATAATATCCGAGGATCTCTAGCAAAACAAAAACATTTTTTGGTATTTTTGTGAGCCAAAATTTGTTGTTGTTGTTTTTGCCACGAGCTCCTAGAACGTCGAAACAGCACACAAATTTGCACGCACCTAGAGCACCAAAGCATCTTGGTTGCCACAAAATTTCATATTTTTTTGGAACATTTGAATTTACTGTTCATCGGTCAACATGGTCAAACCTGGTCAAAATCTGGTTTTGGACGAAACTTATCTGGTTTTAAGACTTGAAGGACCAAATGTCTACCAGAAAATCTTGAGGGACCAAGTCTATACTTTTGGGGAACTTGAGGGACCAAAAACCTATTTTTCTCTTTTAAAAGAGATTTCTAAAAGTGGTTTTGAGATAAATTATTTTGCATTTTACCGAGGGGGTGCCATGGCACCCCCGCTAGATCCACCCCTGGAAATAATGCGTCCATGTCTAAGAACCGAGCGTAGGAAGAGAAACCAAGAACCATACCTGGAACGGGAAAGCAACGCAATGCTCATCACATAGACATAGTCACACAGAACGGCTGCCCTCATCAGCTATCATGCATCAGCCCCAAGCCGAGGTTGCACGTTTGAACTTGTACCCAGATCAGGGTAACTAGTACGATTAACTGCGAGCGAAGAAATGGCAGAAAAGTGGCAATGGAAGCTATGTATCCATGTCGAAGAACCAAGCCGAGGAAGGGAAAGTAAGAATCCTACCTGAAATGGGAATGCTCAGTTGCTCACTCGGAATGGCTGCCCCGTTAGCCTAGCCGAGGTTGCGGCTTTGAGCTTGTATCCAGAGCGACGGCTGCTGCTCAGACTAGTGAGGGACGCCTTGTGTGCTTCAAAGACAGCTGAGTTCTTCGGGCGTCAATAATGGTGTGAACGGTGGTGTGGACAGTGAAAAACGAGGGGGAGAGACCGGTGAGGTCAGTTAAAAAAGGAAGGAAATAAGATAAGACCCCACAGCAATGTACTATCAGGCTATTGTTATCTGATGGCTTAACTAATAAGTATATTCATTCATATATGAACTCCTCAGGAGAAGGGCCACTTTGGACTAGCTTTGGAGTTAGAAAAGAAACGGTCGGCATCCAGATTAAGTAAGGGAATATATGATCTCCCCAAGAGAAGGACCACTTTGGAGTTAGAAAAGAACCTAAGACGCCAGAAATAATGAACAAATTAGCACGCAGCTCAACTGTTAAATAATCCGGCATGCTGCTGTGAGTAGATAAGCAAGAGTTGGCCAGTAGAATACCTGAAATGGAATCTGTAGGCAGCCATGGTAGGCGGAGAGGGTGTGTTGACTGTTGACTGGTGCACGACTAAATTGAGGCACCAATCACTGGCCACGGTAGCTAGTACGGTCGGCTCCGCTGCCGGCGCCCCGCTGGCCGCTGAGGCATTTGTTCGAACACCAGACGGGCACTGCTGGGGGGAGCAGAGCCGGGCCGGCCAGCCGCAGGCCAGGGCCTAGAGCATCGTTCGGCAACAGACCTAGAGAGCAGCAGCAGCGTGCATTGATCCCGTCCGACTGGGGCTCGGCCCCACTGGCGTTCCAATCCAATCCCCTCCCGCCGGCCATCCATCTCCAGCCTCCTGAACTAGGCATTTGTGGTACTAGCTGACGTCACGGGAAAATTAGGGAATGACGTCACGTAAACAGCTTTTCATACTCCCTCGACCAAGTTTAGCTCTCTGTGCTTAAACCGTGATTTCAGGTCATGATCGCCGGAGACGGACGCCCCGTGCAGACATCTGAGCCTGAGTGTCAAGGTTGGCTTTGGCATTTCGTCGAACAACGTGGGTGCACTGCAGTGCCGAGGACGTAGGCTGGGTGGCCCAAGCCCCACCACCAACCAGCGGTCCCCGTGGTCGGGCTCGGAGTCCCGTCGACGTCGAGGTCGTCTCAGACTTCTCCTCGTCGTCGATCGCCTTCTGGCATTTGTTTTCCGGTGGTTTTCTCTTGATTCGGTGGTAGAGAGAAAACGAGAAAACCGAGCAATCAAATAGGACCATTTTTTTGCATTGAATTAAATAGGACTAGGGAAATACTCCATCCATAAAAGAAAATGGACGTCGATATCCACCACACGTGTGGCATAATTAGCATTCGCCCACATATCGTGTGTGGCATGAGCAGAGGGCAGTCCACACGGTTTGTGTGTGAGCGGACAGTAGAATTGCCCACATGTGTGGACGCAGCTACTTCATGTCACAAGCTCAACAAGTACTACTCATCCCCATCCCGCGCGCGTGGCACGAAGCAAATATGCCCACACGTCCTGATGCAGCTACATTAGGTACCCGCAGGATGACGATTTAGTTGTCGGAATGACAGATGTAGTTATCCGGGATGGCAAATATGGTTGTAAAAGCATGACAACTCTTTCTGTTTTGGTTAAGTTGCCATGTATAATTTACGGTAGTTGTCACGTGTAATCAAACCGTAGTTGTCGTGTGTGATTAACTACTTACCACATATGGTCAAACAATAATTGCCACGTGTGGTTAATCACAGTTGTCATGCATGTTTATCTGATCGCCATGTACGTGCAACTGTAGTTGCCGTCTAGCAAACGAATCATGGTTGCCATGTGTGTTTGCCTAGTTGCCATGTACGTGCAACTGCAGTTGCCATCCAACAACGTAGGGCTGTCGTGTGGACGAAAAGCAGTTTGCCCACACGAACGTGGACTAGGTGGTGGCTGTGTGAGCAGAAACTAGTTCACCCACACAGCGCAGCTGACAACCGTGTGTTATGAGGCGTGTGGGCGACCTCTCCAACACCCACACACCGGCCTTGTCCTACGTGACATGCGAAAACTGCCTCGACGTGTCAAGATTCATGCAAACTTAACTGGACGGTGATTTAGACGCGTGGGCGGGTTGTAATGTTGCCACACGTGTGGGCATTAGTATTTTTGAAGAATATAGGAGCATTTAGATTGTTATAAGGGAGAGGGGGATTGGTGGAATATTTCATTGTATTGCTTGAACCTCGTGGGCATATATATAGGAGTACAATCATCTACTTGGAGTACAAGACAAGCTAGAACAAGTCCTAATCTATCTCGTCTTTCCTAATAAATATT
>NC_041392.1:192297806-192314765 GCF_002162155.2 Triticum dicoccoides
CCCCACAGTCGTAACGGTCGACGCATCGCGGAGTCATGACTGGAGTGGCAACCGACGAGGTTGCTCAAGCAAGGCGGTAGCCCTTTGTGCCGTTTGTCGATGTAGCCGAGAGCGTGGGTGGTGGAGCCGTGGTCGAGGTAGCCGTGCGAAGAATGTCGTGGTCGATGTCGAGTCGGGGTGACCGGTGTCGAGGAAGTCGTCGTGGAGCCGCGGGCGCAAAGGGCGTCGAGTTAGCATGGGCGCAGTGGTGTCGAACCCTGACAGCATGACGAAGACCGGCACGGACGGTGGTGTTCCCGCGCCAAGGGAGACGGCGTGATACATACCACGGAAGGTCGACGCGCGGTGATGGCGGAGTGGACCGCGGGCCGCGGCGCTACGACCCGAAGGGGCGACGCAGCGACGGCAGGCGGGTCGGGGCGACGGCGGGAAGACCTCGGGGCGACGGCAGGGACCGCGGGCCGTGACGTTGCGGCCCGAAGGGGCGACGCAACGGCGGTTCGCGAGTCGGTGCAACCGCGGGGACGGCCTCGGGACGGCGGCGTGGATCGCGTGCCACGCTCGCTATGGCCCGACGGGGCGATGCAGCGGCGGCGCGAGGGTCGAGGCGGCCACGGGACGGCCTAGAGCGGACGCCCTCACTTAAAACTTATTTATTCTTAAATTTCCACCCTCAACGGATGGCTCGAGATGATCAATCTTGAAGGGGCGGCGGGGGACCGCGGGTCGCGGCACTACTGCCCGAAGGGGCGACGCAGCGGTGATGTGGGTCGGTGCAGCCGGGAGAAAAACCACGGGGCGGCGGTGTTGCGGCCCGACGGGGCGACGCAACGGCAGTCCGATGCGCGATCGGTGGAGAGGTGCGCTGAATTCGGGGACGATCTTCACGGGACCTGCAGAGACGCGCGTAACCGACGGGCCAGGTCGGTCGCGCGGCGTAGATGAGGCGGATCGCGGCGGCGAGCGGGTGATCAAGCTGATCGCGCGCGAGGTCGGGGACGCTGCTCGGTGAAGACGCGGTGGCGGCGGAGTCCGAGATGAAGTCGACGACGACGAACGCCGTGGGACGTCGCGGACGAGCTTGTCAGCACCGGCATCCGGGCTGCCAAAGCAGTGTCGGCGCCCGGGCAGCGAGGCCCGAGCGACCAACGGAGAAGTGGCGTCAGAGTTGAGGCAGCCGACGAGCCTGACGTAGTCGTCCCGACACAGCCGAGAACAAGGCCGACGAGGTAGACCGCCGGGCCGCTGTGCAGACGCGGCGGAGGCGGGTGATGTGGATCGATGGTGGGCCGGCGCGCGAGCGACGGCTATGATTGACCGTCGCATGGCGCAAGGCTGCCGGGTCGGGGCGATGCAGGTGTCCCGGTCGAAGCAGGGCGGTGACGGCCGGTGCAGGGCAACGGGCGGACCGACGCGCGGACGATGGCTGGCCCGAACAAGTCGCCTCGGCGCGCGTGGCCACCGGGTCGGAGAAGAGGCCAGCCGGTCGCACCGGGGTCGAAGTAGAGGCGCACGGGGGTCGACGGCGGTGGCGGGCGACGCAAACCTATCAAGATTAGATCGGAAAACCAAAAAGAAAAACGCCGACAAAAAACGACCGGTAGAAGAGGGAAAAAACCCGAAGTAAGGGCTTGGGAAAAAGACTTTTTAGGGCAGCCGGCCAACACGGCCGGCGAACAAACCCTAGGTACGGACGGCGCGGCCCCAGCGGCGGTCGTGGAGGCCGACCGCTGCGGGGGCGGCGCATGGGTGCGGAAGCGATGGCGGCTAGGATTTAGGATCGACTTAAGATAGATACCATGTTAGAAGAGAGAGGGGAATTGGTGGGATATTTCATTATATTGCTTGAGCCTCATGGGCATATATATAAAAGTACAATCATCTATTTAAAGTACAAGACAAACTTGAATAAATCCTAGTCTATCTCATCTTTCTAATAAACATTATACTCAAGATAGATCACTAAAATACTAGCCAGTAGTTGTACTTGTAGTATTATTAAGCCATGACCACCGGTTCAAACATATCCACTTCTGCTACGTCACCGCATCAGCATCATGTTAAATTCTTGTCTAATGGCCATATAATTGTACCTTGTTATTGTTGAAGATTTTTTTTATTTATAAACTTGGTCAAACATATGTACATTTTTTGGACTTTTAAACAACATAGCACACCTTATAATTTTGGAGACGATGAAGTACAACACAATTTCAATACTTCAAATATATACAGTTGCTTTATACTGTATTTAGACCAAGCGAACATTGAAAAGACCAAGCTAACAAGCAGCAGATATAGAATAACAAATAAAGCTTTAGGGGTATAGAGGGAATTGTCGAAAAAGATTTCCCCCTATTTTATATTATAAAGCATCCGCACCAAACAACCCACAACTAGCAGCTCAGGTTTAAGTTCAAGCCAAAAGGAAAAAGGAAAGGCGGATTTTTAATCCACTAAAAGACTAGAAAGGTCCAAAGGTAAACGTGTAGGTGTGGAGATGGCGACCATGAGCTCTGGCAACGCGCCCCTGCCCAGGCGGGCGCCGCGACCTGCGCTCCCGCCCTGTCCTGCACCTCGCTGGAGCCCCGGTCGCAACCCCCCCTCGCCCGCGTCGCCCTCCCCCTCTCCGCCTCCGCCTTGACCCGCGGTGCCGCCGCGGTTCCTGTGGGCGGACCTCGCAGAGGACGACAAAGCTTCCTCGGTCGCCGGCCACCCCGACATTCCTCTCCTTCCCCATGCCCCCTGTTCTCACGGCGCCGACCAGCGCGGCTGCTGGCTCAGCCTCCCTTAGTGGAGGTTCTGCCTCCAGCTCGTGGAGGCTGCCGCAGAACCGGCCGACGAGTTCCGCTCGTTCGCCTCGGGCCCAAGGCGCTGCCTTGCGGAGGTTGGGTGGCCGTCGACGCCACTCCTGGGGGGTGGCGGGTCGGTCTGACCTAGGGACAGCCTGCTCGGCGTGGCGCTCTTCTCCGATGACCTCCCCTCGCCTTGCTCTGGCGTCCTCTCCGGCTCCCCTCCACGCTTCGCCCGCCAGTGGTTCGGTTGCTCGCCGCTCCCCGTTCCGGCCATTCATAGCCCCTTTTGGCTCCTTTGCGCTCCAGCTCCGACCTTCCTTCGCGCCTCGTCGCCCCTCGCCGGCTGAAGCGGCCCCCCTCCCCTCGGTGGCGGCGGCGGACGCCTATGGAGGTGCTACCTCTTGAGCATGCGTTGGTTTTTCCTTGAAGAGGAAAGGGTGATGCATCAAAGTAGCATAAGTATTTCCCTCGGTTTTTGAGAACCAAGGTATCAATCTAGTATGAGATAACACGCAAGTCACCTACTACATGCACAAACAATCAAGAACCTCGCAACCAACGCGATAAAGGGGTTGTCAATCCCTTCACGGTCACTTGCAAAAGTAAGATCTGATAAAGATAATAAGATAAATATTTTTGGTATTTTTGTTGTATAGATTGGAAAGTAAAGATTGAAAAATAGTAAACGAGACGCGATAATTAAAAAAAATGCAATATGATAAGAAAGAGACCCGGGGGCCATAGGTTTCACTAGTGGCTTCTCTCATGATAGCATGTATTACGGTGGGTGAACAAATTACTTCCAAGCAATTGATAGAAGAGCGCATAGTTATGAGAATATTTAGGCAATGATTATGAAATATAGGCATCACGTCCGTGTTAAGTAGACCGAAACGATTCTGCATCTACTACTATTACTCCACACATCGACCGCTATCCAGCATGCATCTAGAGTATTAAATTCATAAGAACAGAATAACGCTTTAAGCAAGATGACATGATGTAGAGGTATAAACTCAAGCAATATGATATAAACCCCGTCTTTTTATCCTCGATGGCAACAATATAATACGTGCCTTGCTGCCCCTACTGTCACTGGGAAAGGACACCGCAAGATTGAACCCAAAGCTAAGCACTTCTCCCATTGCAAGAAAGATCAATCTAGTAGGCCAAACTAAACCGATAATTCAAAGAGACTTGCAAAGATATCAAATCATGCATATAAGAATTCAGAGAAGAGACAAATATTGTTCATAGATAAACTTAATCATAAATCCACAATTCATCGGATCTCGGCAAACACACCGCAAAAAGTATTACATCGAATAGATCTCCAAGAACATTGAGGAGAACTTTGTATTGAGAACCAAAGAGAGCGAAGAAGCCATCTAGCTAATAACTATGGACCCGAAGGTCTGTGGTAAACTACTCACACATCATCGGAGAGGTTATGGTGTTGATGTAGAAGCCCTCCGTGATCGAATCCCCCTTCGACAGATCGCCGGAAAAGGCCCCAAAATGGGATCTCATGGGTATAGAAGGTTGCGGCGGTGGAAAAGTGGTTTCGTGGCTCCCCTAATGTTTTAAGGGTGTAAGAGTATATATAGTAGAAAGAAATACGTCAGTGGAGCTCCATGGGGCCCATGAGGGTGGGGGCGCACCTACCCCCTAGGAGCGCCCTCCTGCCTCGTGGACGCCTCATGGTGTTCCAGACTTCCACTCCAAGTCTCCTGGATTGCGTTTGTTCCAAGAAAGATCCTCGCGAAGGTTTTGTTCCGTTTGGATTCCGTTTGATATTCCTTTTCTGCGAAACACTAAAATAGGCAAAAAAAACAGAAACTGGCACTGGGCCTCTGGTTAATAGGT
The DNA here is from genome assembly GCF_002162155.2 of Triticum dicoccoides. Classification (NCBI taxonomy): domain Eukaryota; kingdom Viridiplantae; phylum Streptophyta; class Magnoliopsida; order Poales; family Poaceae; genus Triticum; species Triticum dicoccoides. The sequence continues at coordinate 192,302,468 of NC_041392.1, forward strand.
TAGTCCCAAAAATAATATAAAAGAGCATATTAAAGCTCATTAAACATCCAAAACAGATAATATAATAGCATGGAACAATAAAAAATTATAGATACGTTGGAGACGTATCAAGCATCCCCAAGCTTAATTCCTGCTCGTCCTCGAGTAGGTAAATGATAAAAACAAATTTTTTGATGTGGAATGCTACCTAACATAATTTTCAATGTAATTTTCTTTATTGTGGCATGAATGTTCAGATCTAAAAGATTCAAGACTAAATTTAATATTCACATAAAAAAATAATACTTCAAGCATACTAACCAAGCAATTATGTCTTCTCAAAATAACATAGCCAAAGAAAGCTCATCCCTACAAAATCATATAGTTTGGCCATGCTTCACTTCCGTCACACAAAATGCTCCCATCGTGCAAAATCCCGAAGACAAGCCAAGCAATTGTTTCATACTTAGCCTTTTCAAACTCTTTCAACTTTTACGCAATATATGAGCGTGAGCCATGGACATAGCACTATAGGTGGAATAGAATGGTGGTTGTGGAGAAGACAAAAGGGAGGAAGATAGTCTCGCATCAACTAGGCGTATCAATGGGCTATGGAGATGCCCATCGATGGATATCAATGTGAGTGAGTAGGGATTGCCGTGCAACGGATGCACTAGAGCTATAAGTGTATGAAAGCTCAACAAAATAAACTAAGTGGGTGTGCATCCAACTTGCTTGCTCACGAAGACCTAGGGCAATTTGAGGAAGCCCATCATTGGAATATACAAGCCAAGTTCTATAATGTAAAATTCTCACTAGTATATGAAAGTGACAACATAAGAGACTCTCTGTCATGAAGATCATAGTGCTACTTTGAAGCACAAGTGTGGAAAAGGATAGTAACATTGGTCCTTCTCTCTTTCTCTCTCTCTCTCTTTTTTGTTTGGGCCTTCTCTCTTTTTTTCTCTTTTTTTTCGTCCGGAGTTTCATCCCGAGTGGGGGAATCATAGTCTCCATCATCCTTTCCTCACATGGGACAATGCTCCAATAATGAAGATCATCACACTTTTATTTACTTACAACTCAAGAATTACAACTCGATACTTAGAACAAAATATGACTCTATGTGAATGCCTCCGGCGGTGTACCGGGATGTGCAATGAATCAAGAGTGACATGTATAAAAAATTATGAAGGTGGCCATGCCACAAATACGATGTCAACTACATGATCATGCAAAGCAATATGACTATGATGAAGTGTGTCATAATAAACGAAACGATGGAAAGTTGCATGGCAATATATCTCGGAATGGCTATGGAAATGCCATAACAGGTAGGTATGGTGGCTGTTTTGAGGAAGATAAATGATGGGTTTATGGTACCAGCGAAAGTTGCGCGGCACAAGAGCGGCTAGCAATGGTGGAAGGGTGAGAGTGCGTATAATCCATGGACTCAACATTAGTCATAAAGAACTCACATACTTATTGCAAAAATCTACAAGTCATCAAAACCAAGCACTACGCGCATGCTCCTAGAGGGATAGATTGGTAGGAAAAGACCATTGCTCGTCCCCGGCCGTCACTCATAAGGAAGGCACTCAAAGAACACCTCATGCTTCAAATTTGTCACACAACGGTTACCATACGTGCATGCTACGAGACTTGCCAACCTCAACACAAGTATTTCTCAATTTCACAATTACTCAACTAGCATGACTCTAATATCACCATCTTTATATCTCAAAACAATTATTAAGTATCAAACTTCTCATAGTTTTTAATGCACTATATATGAAAGTTTTTATTATACCCATTTTAGATGCCCATCATATTAGGACTAATTTTATAACCAAAGCAAATTACCATGCTATTCTAAAAGACTCTTAAAATAATATAAGTGAACCATGAGAGATCAATAATTTCTATAAAATAAAACCACCACCGTGCTCTAAAAAGATATAAGTGAAGCACTAGAGCAAAATTATCTAGCTCAAAAGATATAAGTGAAGCACATACAATATTCTAATAAATTCCAGTTCATGTGTGTCTCTCCCAAAAGGTGTGTACAGCAAGGATGATTGTGGTAACTAAAAAGCAAAGACTCAAATCATACAAGACTCTCCAAGCAAAACACATATCATGTGGTGAATAAAAATATAGGCTCAAGTAAAGTTACCGATGGACGAAGACGAAAGAGGGGATGCCTTCCGGGGCATCCCCAAGCTTAGGCTTTTGGTTGTCCTTGAATTTTACCTTGGGGTGCCTTGGGAATCCCAAAGCTTAAGCTCTTGCCACTCCTTGTTCCAAAATGCATCAAATCTTTACCCAAAAACTTGAAAACTTCACAACACAAAACTCAACAAAAGATCTCATGAGCTCCGTTAGTATAAGAAAACAAACCACCACTTTAATGTACTGTAATTAACTCATTCTTTATTTATATTGGTGTTAAACCTACTGTATTCCAACTTCTCTATGGTTCATACCCCCCGATACTAGCCATAGATTCATCACAATAAGCAAACAACACACGAAAAATAGAATATGTCCAAACAGAACAGTCTGTAGCAATCTGGAGGTTTCGAATACTTCTGTAACTCCAAAAATTCTAAGAAATTAGGACGATCTAAATAATTTGTATATTGATCTACTGCAGTTAGAATTTGTATTTTATCGCTCTCTGGTTAAAAATGAAAATTATTCTCATGAGTGCATACTTTCTGTTTTTTCTCAGCAAGATCAAACAACAATCACTCAAGAAGATCCTAAAGGCTTTACTTGGCACAAAAACTAATTAAAGCATAAAAAAAACACAATCATAACAGAGGCTAGATAAATTATTTATTACTAAACAGGAATAAAAATAAAATTGGGTTGCCTCCCAACAAGCGCTATCGTTTAACGCCCCTAGCTAGGCGTTGACAATTTAGATGATGCTCGCATGAAAGACAAGAATTGAAGCACAAATAGAGCATCATATAGCATGTGAAAAACACATTTAAGTCTAACATAGTTCCTATGCATATGCATCTTATAGTCAAACAAATTATCATAGCAAGCAAAAACTAGCATATGCAAGGAAGAGGAAAGAAACAATAGCAATCTCAACATAACGAGAGGTAATTTAGCAACATGAAAATTTCTACAATCATACTTTTATCTGTCATAATAATTACATGTGGGATCATAAGCAAATTCAACAAAATAGCTATCACATATAATATTTTCAACACAATCCACATGCATGAAAAGTTGACACTCTTCCAAAATAGTGGGATTAACATTAACTAAAGTCATGACCTCTCCAAACCCACTTTTATCAAAAATTTCATATTCATCATGGGGTTTAAATAAATTTTCAAGATCAAAAGAAGAATCACCCCAAACATGATTATTGCAACAAGTAGTGGACATAGCAAACTAGCATCCCCAAGCTTAGGGTTTTGCATATTATTAGCACAATTGACATTAATAGAATTTATAATAACATCATTGCAATCATGCTTTTTATTCAAAGATCTATCATGAATCACTTCATAAAGCACTTCATCACAATTTTCAGATTCACAAATTTCAAGCAAAACCTCATAAAGATAATTTAGTGCACTCAACTCACTAGCAATTGGTTCATCATAATTGGATCTTTTAAAAAGATTAGCAAGAGGATGAGAATCCATATCAATAGATTTTTAGCAAGCGAAGATGCAAGCAAATAGAAGGCACATGGTAACACGAGCAAACAGAAGGACGAACGGAAGAGGGACGAAGAAAAGGCAAATCTTGTGAAGTGGGGAAGAGGAAAACGATAGGCAAATGGAAAATAATGTAATGCGAGGGAGAAGAGTTTATGATGGGTACTTGGTATGTCTTGACTTGAGCGTAGATCTCCCCGGCAACGGCGCCAGAAATCCTACTTGCTACCTCTTGAGCATGCATTGGTTTTCCCTTGAATAGGAAAGGGTGATGCAGCAAAGTAGCGTAAGTATTTCCCTTAGTTTTTGAGAACCAAGGTATCAATCCAGTAGGAGATAACATGCAAGTCACCTAGTACCTGCACAAACAATCAAGAACCTCGCAACCAACGCGATAAAGGGGTTGTCAATCCCTTCACGGTCACTTGCGAAAGTGAGATCTGATAAAGATAATAAGATAATTTTTTTTGGTCTTTTTGTTGTATAGATTGGAAAGTAAAGATTGCAAAATAGTAGAGATGCTATAATAAAAAGAGATGCAATATAATAAGCAAGAGACCCGGGAGTCATAGGTTTCACTAGTGGCTTCTCTCATGATAGCATGTACTACGGTGGGTGAATAAATTACTGTCGAGCAATTGATAGAAGAGCGCATAGTTATGAGAATATCTAGGCAATGATTATGAAATATAGGCATCACGTCCGTGTTAAGTAGACCGAAACGATTCTGCATCTATTACTATTACTCCACACATCGACCGCTATCTAGCATGCATCTAGAGTATTAAGTTCATAAGAACAGAGTAACGCTTTAAGCAAGATGACATGATGTAGAGGGATAAACTCAAGCAATATGATATAAACCCCATATTTTTATCCTCGATGGAAACAATACAATACGTGCCTTGCTGCCCCTACTGTCACTGGGAAAGGACACCGCAAGATTGAACCCAAAGCTAAGCACTTCTCCCATTGCAATAAAGATCAATCTAGTAGGCCAAACTAAACCGACAATTCGAAGAGACTTGAAAAGATATCAAATCATGCATATAAAAATTCAGAGAAGAACCAAATATTGTTCATAGATAAGCTTGATCATAAATCCACAATTCATCGGATCTCGGCAAACACACCGCAAAAATTATTACATCGAATAGATGTCCAAGAACATTGAGGAGAACTTTGTATTGACAACCAAATAGAGAGAGAGAGAAGAAGCCATCTAGCTAATAACTATGGACCCAAAGGTCTGTGGTAAACTACTCACACATCATCGGAGAGGCTATGGTGTTGATGTAGAAGCCCTCCGTGATCGAATCCCCCTCCGGCAGATCGTTGGAAAAGGCCCCAAGATGGGATCTCACGGGTACAGAAGATTGCGGCGGTGGAAAAGTGGTTTCGTGGCTCCCCTGATGTTTTTAGGGTATAAGAGTATATATAGGTGAAAGAAGTGCGTCGGTGGAGCTCCGTGGGGCCCACGAGGGTGGGGGCGGGCCTATCCCTGGGCACGCCCTCCTACCTCATGGATGCCTCACGGTGTTCCAGACTTCCACTCCAAGTCTCCTGGATTGCGTTTGTTCCAAGAAAGATGCTCACGAAGGTTTTGTTCCGTTTGGATTCCGTTTGATATTCCTTTTCTGCGAAACACTAAAATAGGCAAAAAAACAGAAACTGGCACTAGGCCTCTGGTTAATAGGTTAGTCCAAAAAATAATATAAAAGAGCATATTAAAGCCCATTAAACATCCGAAACAGATAATATAATAGCATGGAACAATAAAAAATTATAGATACGTTGGAGACGTATCAGGAGGGGAAACCCTTCAGGCTGGTACCGCGCCCCCCGCCCTAGGCCCTGCCCTGCTGGGCTGCGATGCACATGCCCGCATGCGCCTTGTGGCCTGCCCGGCCTGCTAGGCTCTTGGGCCTTCGTGCCCGGCTAGGGTTGGAGGGCTTTCGGTCCTTGGGCCGGCACCATACCCTAGGCCCACCCTGTCCCTCCGCTTGGTTTGGCCCCCGTATGGCTTGCCCCGCCCCCCGAGCCTTCCTCCCGCCGCCACCCCTCCTGTCCCAATGCCAACTCCCTCCTTCCCTGCCCCTAACCCCGCCGCATATCCTCGCGGCCAGCCCCTTTTGTCGCTGCGGCTCGCCGTCCCTATGGCCGCCGGCCCGGACCTGCCTGCTGTCAACCTCCTCCCTTGTGCGCTCAACCCGCCCATGCCGCGAGAGTGGGATGACGGCGAGGCCCATCGCAAGAGGCGCGTTGACAACCGCCGGGACCCCCCGCCCCTCCCCGGATGCCACTCGCCGAGAGGAGGAGCTCCGTCGGGAGCTCCGCGACCGCGACAGTCGCCGCTCTCAAGGCCATGATGACCGCCGCGACGAGAGGCGTTCATCGGGGCGCTCCCGCGGCCGGCGACTGGTGCTCGTCTCGCCGGCGCTCCCTCTCCCCGGCCCGGCATCATGAGCGGAGCCCGTCTCCTCCCCCTGCCCAGCTCGCCCTCCCTCCCCGCGCCCCCCTTCCCAGCAGACCGCGGCTCCCGCCCGGAAGTACATCCCGCCCCACGCCACCAACCCCTCTGGCCCTCCTGCTTCCGGCAGTGGTGGGGGCGTCCAGAACCGTGGTCGCTAGGGCGTGAATAAGAAGAAGAAGAGAAGGGGGCAGGCCCGGGCCAACCAAATGTCTCCTTCCGCTGCGGTCGCGGGTCTTGCTGACGCCCCCAGCCCCGTCTCCGTCATGCCCCGCCTCCCATGCTTCAATTGTGGGGTGGCTGGCCACTCTCAGATCGCCTGCATCAACCCCCCATGCTGCTACATCTGCAAGGACCAATCCCAGCCCGCCTTGCTATGCCCGGACAAGCCTATCGACGAGGAGTTGATGATGTACGACCACAGGATCGAGGGGTTGGGGTTCTTCCACATCGAGGTCCTCGACATTCCTACCCCACCCCCTCCCTCCAGGCGATCGTCACGGTGGTGGATGGAGTCGCCTCCCCCGAGATGATTGAGGCCGAGCTCAACCACCTCTACCGCCGCCAGTGGGATTGGTAGGTTACTCCCACCTCCGGCGGCATGTTTTCTTCCTCAACGCTCTCAGCCACGGCTATGCCATGCGCTGTCACCAGATCACCCTCGCCCTCAACAAGCTCGTCGTCGACATCACCGAGACGATCCTCGACCCCAAGGCAGTCGCGATCCTCGACACGGCATGGATCCTTGTTGCTGGGCTTCCTGACATTGCCCGGTTCGAGCATATTATCCGCGACATGTCTCGGATTCTCGGCAAGGTGGTGGTGGTCGACGAGCTGTCCCTTCGCAAGGAGGAAGAGGTCCGGGTCAAAGTCAAGTGTCTCGACTCCTCCAAGACGCGCGTCACAGTTAGAGTTTTTTTCAACGACCAGGGCTTCGACCTCCGCATCGCTCTTGAGCCACCTAACCATGTGGGCCGGCCCCGCTACTTCGACGACGGTCCCCCCGGTGGACCCTCTGGGCCCCACGACGAATACCGCGGCCGCCACCACCCCGCTTGCGCCGCTCCAATGAGGAGGAGGCGTCGGAGGACAGCCCCTCCCGCTCCCCCTCGCTGGCTCCTCCGGCTCCGTCATCAAGCCGGGGTGGTCGGCGGGCTTGCCGAGCTGCCCCTCTCCGCGCCGCCAACTGAGGCCTCAGAGGGGAATGACGCCTTGAGTGTCAGCCTGATTGTCGTCCCTGCTTCCTTGCCGTGCTCCCCCGCCGACCTCTCCTCCGTTGAGCCGGGCCTGGGAGTTGTGTTGATTCCCTCCTCGGCATCACCTGGACCCATTGTGGGCAGCTCCCCTCCGGCCTACCTCCCTGAGGTGTCGCTTGGAGCTACCCTGACACCCCCTCCGAGCTTGTCCCCTCCTGCGACGGTTCCTGCGGGCACCCTCCCACTTCTGGCAGCGGGACCTCCTCCACCTCCGCTGCCGGTGGTGGCCCTGGTTCCTCCCGCCTCCGACCCTGCGCCGTCTTCTCCGACCCCGGCTCCTCTACTCCTCGGATGCGATGGGCTGGCACTCCAGCTCACACCCGCGATGGACCCCGACGCGGATGGGGGGGCTCGGGTGACCACCCCGGTGGCCTCCCAGCCACCCCCTCCGCGGTCTGCTGCCTACTCCCGCCGTGTGAAGGAAATATGCCCTGGAGGCAATAATAAAGTTGTTATTTATATTTCCTTATATCATGATAAAGTTTCCGGTTAATACAATTATAGCATGAATAATAACCATCATTCTCTGATTTAAATGAATAATCGTCTCGCATCAAACAAGATCCAGATATAATGTTCGTGCTCAACGCTAGCAACAAATAACAATTATTCAGTCTAAAACTAATCCCGAAGGTAGATGTTGAGGTAGCGTGCCGATGGCGATCACATCGACCTTGGAACCATTTCCGACGCGCATCGTCACCTTGTCCTTAGCCAATCTTTGTTTAATCCGTAGCCCCTGTTTCGAGTTGCAAATATGAGCAACAAAACCAGTATCAAATACCCAGGCACTACTACGAGCATTAGTAAGGTACACATCAATAACATGTATATCAAATATACCTTTCAGTTTGCCATCCTTCTTATCCGCGAAATACTTGGGGCATTTCGCTTCCAGTGACCAGTCCCTTTGCAGTAGAAGCACTCAGTTTCAGGCTTAGGTCCAGACTTGGGCTTCTTCCTGGGATCAGCAACTTGCTTGCTATACTTCTTGAAGTTCCCCTTCTTACCTTTGCCCTTTTTTCTTGAAACTAGTGGTCTTGTTAACCATCAACACTTGATGCTCCTTCTTCATTTCTACCTCTGTATCCTTAAGCATAAGAGCTCGGGAATTGTATTTTCAATCCCTTGCATATTATAGTTCATCACGAAGCCTTTATAGCTTGGTGGCAGTGATTGAAGAACTATGTCAATGACACTATCATCCGGAAGATTAACTCCCAGCTGAGTCAAGTGGTTATGGTACCCAGAAATTTTGAGTATGTTTTCACTGACAGAACTGTTCTCCTCCATCTTGCAGCTATAGAACATGTTGGAGACTTCATATCTATCAACTTGGGCATTTGCTTGAAATATTAACTTCAACTCCTGGAACATCTCATATGCTCCATGACGTTCAAAACGTCTTTGAAGTCCCGATTCTAAGTCGTAAAGCATGGCACACTGAACTATCGAGTAGTCATCAGATTTAGCTTGCCAGACGTTCATAACGTCTGGTGTTGCTCCTGCAGCAGGCCTTGCACCTAGTGGTGCTTCAAGGACATAATTATTCTGTGCAGCAATGAGGATAATCCTCAAGTTACGGACCCAGTCCGTGTAGTTGCTACCGTCATCTTTCAACTTTAGCTTTCTCTAGGAATGCATTAAAATTCAAGGGAACGGTAGCACGGGCCATTGATCTACAACAACATAGATATGCAAAAACTATCAGGACTAAGTTCATGATAAATTGAAGTTCAATTAATCATATTACTAAAGAACTCCCACTTAGATAGACATCCCTCTAGTCATCTAAATGACCACATGATCCATATCAACTAATCCATGTCCGATCATCACGTGAGATGTAGTTTTCAATGGTGAACATCTCTATGTTGATCATATCTACTATATGATTCATGTTTGAGTTTCCGGTCTCAGTGTTCCAAGGCCATGTCTGTACATGCTAGGCTCATCAAGCTTAACCTGAGTATTCTGCACGTGCAAAACTGTCTTGCACCCATTGTATGTGAACATACAGCTTATCACACCTGATCATCACGTGGTGTCTCGGCACGACGAACTGTAGCAACGGTGCATACTCAGGGAGAACACTTATACCTTGAAATTTAGTGAGGTATCATCTTATAATGCTATCGCCGTACTAAGCAAAATAAGATGCATAAAAGATAAACATCACATGCAATCAAAATATGTGACATGATATGGCCATCATCATCTTGTGCCTTTGATCTCCATCTCCAAAGCACTGTCATGATCTCCATCGTCACCGGCTTGACACCTTGATCTCCATCGTAGCGTCGTTGTCGTCTCGCCAACTATTGCTTCTACGACTATCGCTAACGCATAGTGATAAAGTAAAGCAATTACATGGCGATTGCATTTCATACAATAAAGCGACAATCATAAGGCTCCTGCCGGTTACCGATAACTTTTATGAAACATGATCATCTCATACAATAACTTATATCACATCATGTCTTGACCATACCACATCACAACAAGCCCTGCAAAAACAAGTTAGATGTCCTATACTTTGCTGTTGCAAGTTTTACGTGGTTGCTACGGGCTTCTAGCAAGAACCGTTCTTACCTACGCATCAAAACTACAACGATTTTTCGTCAAGTGTGTTGTTTTAACATTCAACAAGGATCGGCCGTAGTCAAACTTGATTCAACTAAAGTTGGAGAAACAGACACCTGCCAGCCACCTTTATGCAAAACAATTGCATGTCTATTGGTGGAACCGTTCTCATGAACGTGGTCATGTAAGGTTGGTCTGGGATGCTTCATCCAACAATTCCGCCGAATCAAAGTAAGACGTTGGTGGTAAGCAGTATGACTATGATCGCCAACAACTCTTTGTGTATACTCGTGCATATCATCTACGCATAGTCCTGGCTTGGATGCCACTGTTGGGTAACGTTGCATGCAATTTCAAAAAATTTCCTACGATCACGCAAGATCTATCTAGGAGATGCATAACAACGAGATGGGGAGAGTGTCTCCACGTATCCTCATAGACTGAAAGCGGAAGCGTTAGGTTAACGCGGTTGATGTAGTCGAACGTCTTATGATCCAACCGATCTAGTACCGAATGTACGACACCTCGAGTTCAGCACACATTCAGCTCGATGGCGTCCCTCGAACTCTTGATCTAGTAGAGGGTCAAGGGAGAGTTTCGTCAGCACGACGGCATGATGATGGTGACGGTGATGTGATCCGCCCAGGGTTTCACCTAAGCACTACGACACTATGACCAGAGGAGTAAACTGTGGAGGGGGCACCGTACACGGCTAAGAGAACAACTGTTGTGCTTTGGGGTGCCCCTGCCCCTGTATATAAAGGAGGAGGGGAGGAGGCGGACGACCTAGAGGGGGCGCGCCATGGGGGGAACCGAATAGGACTCCAAGTCCTATTCGGCCCCCTTCCTTTCTTACGGAGGGGGAAAGGGGAAGGGAGAGGGAATAGTAGAAGGAAAGGGGGGCACTCCCCCTCCCCTAGTCTAATTCGGACTCCCTATGGGAGGGGGCGCGACGACCCCTTGTGGGCTGCCTCCCCTCTCCCCTATGTCCCATGTAGGCCCAATACATTCCCCGGGGGGTTCCGGTAACCCCTCGGTACTTCGAAAAATACCCGAACCACTCTGAAACCATTCCGGTGTCCAAATATCATCGTCCAATATATCAATCTTTACCTCTCGAATATTTCGAGACTCCTCGTCATGTCTGTGATCTCATCTGATACTCCGAACAATCTTCGGTCACCAAAACACATAACTCATAATACAAATCGTCATTGAACGTTAAGCGTGCGGACCCTACGGGTTCGAGAACTATGTAGACATGACCGAGACACATCACCGGTCAATAACCAATAGCGGAACCTGGATGCTCATATTGGTTCCTACATATCCTACGAAGATCTTTATCGGTCAAACCACAATGACAACATACATAATTCCCTTTGTCATCTGTATGTTACTTGCCCGAGATTCGATCGTCGGTATCCTCATAACTAGTTCAATCTCATTACCGCAAGTCTCTTTACTCGTTTCGTAATGAATTATTCCGCAACTAACTCATTAGTCACATTGCTTGCAAGGCTTATCATGATGTGCATTACCGAGAGGGCCTAGAGATACTCTTCGATACTCGGAGTGACAAATCCTAATGTTGATCTATGCCAACCCAACAAACACCTTCGGAGACACCTGTAGAGCATCTTTATAGTCACCCAGTTACGTTGTGACATTTGATAGCACACAAGGTGTTCCTTCGGTATTCGGGAGTTGCATAATCTCATAGTCAAAGGAATATGTATAAGTCATGAAGAAAGCAATAGCAATAAAACTTAACAATCATTATGCTAAGCTAACAGATGGGTCTTGTCCATCACATCATTCTCCTAATGATGTGACCCCATTCATCAAATGACAACACATGTCTATGGTTAGGAAACTTAACCATCTTTGATTAACGAGCTAGTCAAGTAGAGGCATACTAGGGGCACTTTGTTTTGTCTATGTATTCACACATGTATCAAGTTTCTGGTTAATACAATTCTAGCATGAATAATAAACATTTATCATGATATAAGGAAATATAAATAACAACTTTATTATTGCCTCTAGGGCATATTTCCTTCAGTTATTGACTGAAGAGGTGTCTGGGTCATGTCTATATAGTTCTCGAACCCGTAGGGTCCGCACGCTTAACGTTCGATGATGATTTGTATTATGAGTTATGTGTTTTGGTGACCGAAGATTGTTTGGAGTACCGGATGAGATCACGGACATGAAGAGGAGTTTCGAAATGGTCGAGAGGTAAAGATTGATATAGTGGACGATAGTATTCGGACACCAGAAGTGTTTCGGAAAGTATCGGGTACGTATCGGAGTAC